>NC_087153.1:36850521-36860521 GCF_035594125.1 Scylla paramamosain | reverse complement strand
CTCTTTTGTACGATCTGTTTTTTTTTTTTATTTAATGATTTTCAGCTGCCTTGGAATTCCTGTTATGTTGTATCTTGGTAGAGTCAGCAATTTAACTTTCCCGTCGTGAGTTGCAGCGGCGCCAGACAAGTTTTAGATCAATCAGTCTCCTTTATTGCTACCTCTGTTCTGCTCAGCGCTCAGGTATTTCTGTTCTTGACCTTCACACAGTGACGTCACACTCATAAAACACACCAGTATTAATAACCTACATATATTCCCACAACAATCTATTCACTAGTTTTATGTGGTGACGCAAGACGCATAAAATACACGTATCTTAATGTCGTGTTTTCATATTCATATCAGTGCGGCTCGATAAGAATGTTAGAATGTTGTCACCCCGTTATGTATCACTACGATCGACACTGTTTGCTCCTCCTCCACCTCCTCTACCTCCTCCTCCTCCTCCTCCTCCTCCTCCTCCTCCACCTCTTCCTCCTCCTCCTTCCCCTCCAGGCCTGAGCTCCCCTTCCTGTCGTGGCGTGTCCTCCTTCGCCTCGCCTCGTCTCGCCTTGCCTCGCCTCGCTTCCCTACGCCTTGCCCCGCCTCGCCACACAACACCGATTGTTTTGCTTCCGCCGGAACACTTGAGTTGGCGCGAAGTTGACGCCTCTTTTTTTTTCTTTTTCTCTTTCATGTGGCGCCTTTTACTTGTATTGACAGAGAGAGAGAGAGAGAGAGAGAGAGAGAGAGAGAGAGAGAGAGAGAGAGAGAGAGAGAGAGAGAGAGAGAGAGTGCAATTGTTCGTCTTCTGATGTTCAAAGTTTCTTGGTATCTTCACAAAGACGCGACGGCTCCCTTTTCCTTCACCCTTTTTTTTTTTATTATTAATTCATTTATCTGCTAATTTGTGGTTTTCTTGTTTGATATCAGTTGTAATATCAAGTACATCGTTGAGACACCTCCCTTCGCTCTATGACACCAATAATCAATACTTCTTTTTCTGCTTTCTTTTTCTTTTTCATTCTTTTCTGCCATGCCTTGTTCCTCCCTCTCTTGCGTCTTCTTCCTCTTCCATATAATTTTCTTCCCCCCTATGTCCTCTGCCATGTTTTTCTCCCTCTTCTATGTCTATTCTCCTCCTTCCTTATCCTCTGCTACTCCTCTCCATACCTCCTCCATGCCTCTTCTACCTTCCCTTCGCTTTTCATTTCTTCTCACTGTAATATCTTCTTCCATGTCTCCTCTTCCCCTTCCATGTCTCCTCCCTCTTGAGTCCCTCCTCTTTCATACTCCCTTCATTAATACCCGCACATTTCCTAACCATTAAGTTGGTATGAATAGGGACGAGCCTTCTAGCTTTCCTGTCCAGCACGCTTGCCTAATTAACCTTCACTCTTGTATGGCTGGGAGTGAAGTGGCGGAGATAATTGGAATGGTTCTCGAAGATAAATTTTCCGTGAACGTGATTGTTTCTCTCTGGTCTTTTCCTCGTAACTCTCAGGGACTTTGGCTGTTGGGTTTGAGTATTGTCTTAGCCCTATGGAGTCACGCAGGAGGATACTTGTGTGTGTGTGTGTGTGTGTGTGTGTGTGTGTGTGTGTGTGTGTGTGCGTAGGAACGATTTCTTGTATTCTAGTGATTATTGTAACTACCACACGGAGATGAGAACAGTGAGTGGAGAACGAGGAAAAAGGTGAAAGATAAGAAGGAGGAGAAAGAGGGGAGGATGAGAATAAGGAGGAGGAGGAGGAGGAGATGAATAAGGGGATGGCAATGAAGGAGTGCTAAGGACGCTAAATATAGGAATGTTTCAGGGTTTTCCGTGAGTTACCCTTCACCACCACCACCACCACCACCACCACCACCACCACCACCAGCCCTTAAAGGAACCAGCCACGACCTAAGACATCAGCAAGCATCCATTTCCCTTCCTGGCAATGGCACTCTTGTTGACCCTTGCCTTTTCAATCTCACGTACTCTCCTTCCCCTCTCTCTCTCTCTCTCTCTCTCTCTCTCTCTCTCTCTCTCTCTCTCTCTCTCTCTCTCTCTCTCTCTCTCTCTCTCTCTCCTCTCCTCTCCTTCTTTCTTCCTCCTCTTCTTCCAGGTGCTACTCTCGTTTCCTTTCCCTCTCTTTCTTCCTCTTCCCGTTCCTTTACTCGTTCTTCTTGGAATGTTTTCTTGATGCACAACACGTCTTGGGTTCCGCCTTTCCTTCCTCTTCCTGTTTTTCCTTCTCTTCCTCTTATTCCTCTTCCGTTTCTCTTGCATTACGTAAGTGGATGAAATTTTCGTTCATAAGCTTCAGAGATTGTCCTCACTTTTTTGGTCTTGCCTCTGTTGTCTTGTTTTTCCTTATTTCTCTCTCTCTCTCTCTCTCTCTCTCTCTCTCTCTCTCTCTCTCTCTCTCTCTCTCTCTCTCTCTCTCTCTCTCTCTCTCTCTCTCTCTCGTTTCTTTTACCATTACCTCCATTCTTGTTTCTCTTCCTCACTCCGTCACCTGTTGATCCTCCTCCTCCTCCTCCTCCTCCTCCTCCTCCTCCTCCTCCTCCTCCTCCTCCTCCTCCTCCTCCTCCTCCTTTGTTGCCGCCCAGCAAACACTTCCGCCTCGTCGTCACATTAGTGTGGTGTGTTTCGTGTCAAAACACTTACTACTAACACTGCACATCCCTCCTCCTCCTCCTCCTCCTCCTCCTCCTCCTCCTCCTCCTCCTTCCGGCTTTCTCCTTAGCACCCTCTACACACACACAAACACACACACACACACACACACACACACACATACACACACACATACCTACACACACACACACACACACACACACACACACACACACACACACACACATACATACATCATAACACTAATAACAAATTCGTATTTCTTCTACAAGATGTTCATATGGTTTATTTTATTTTATTTTTTTATGATTTTATTTATTTATTATTCTTTTCCATTCTTTATTATTCTTTTTGTATTAATAATGTCCTTTAGCGGTGAATCCCTCTAGAGTTTTTAAATTATTTGAATGGAGCATCTTTTCCCCTCCTCCTCCTCCTCCTCCTCCTCCTCCTCCTTCTCCTCCTCATTGACTAGTCGTGGTAAGCCTGACCAATCCGGAGGCGAGAAAGTATCATCTGGGGTTTTGTTATCTGTCTGTCCTTCTCTCTCTCTCTCTCTCTCTCTCTCTCTCTCTCTCTCTCTCTCTCTCTCTCTCTCTCTCTCTCTCTCTCTGCGCCTGTCAGCTCTAGTCGCTCTCCTCTCCTCACCTTTGATATCCACCTAGCCTCTACTTTGTCCGCTACTGTGTTTAACGGGGTTCTCTCTCTCTCTCTCTCTCTCTCTCTCTCTCTCTCTCTCTCTCTCTCTCTCTCTCTCTCTCTCTCTCTCTCTCTCTCTCATCTTCCCTTATTATGTTTGTCTTCTCTCTTTCCCTCTCCTTATCCTCTTCGTCTCTTGTCTCTTCTACTGTTTCATTCTCCTCTTTTACGTTTTCTCCTTCCTTCCTTCCATTCCACCTCCTCCTCCTCTTCCTCCTCCTCCTCCTATTCATGACCTCTTTACGCATGGCGACTCTCCCCTTGTATCATCCCTCTCTCTCTCTCTCTCTCTCTTTCTCCCTGTTTGCTATTCTTACCATGCAAATCCCTCTCTCTTATCTTTCATTTCGTATTCTCCAATTCATCATTTTCCGCTTCCTTTTCCTTCTTTTCTTCATCTTTATTCATCCCTTTTTCTCATATTTTCTGTCCTTTTATTTTATTGTTGTTTGCGTGTTTCCTCTGTTTTAATTTATCTGCTTTCTTTTTATTTTTCTATTTCTATTTGTTTTCTTATTTTCATTCTACATTTTTTTTGTTTTCTTTCCATTTTTTCCTTTTACTTTTCCTTCCCATCGTATATTTGCTCTGTTTCCTCTTCTTATTTCCCCCTTGTTTCTTTTCTTCTTCCTTCCTTCTTTCCTTCCTTCCTTCCTTTCTTCCTTCTTTCCTTCCCAATTTTCTTCCATTTTCTACGTCTCTTATTCAGTTTCTCCTTCACTCCCTTACTCCTTCTCCTCTTTCTTCCTTAACTTTTCTCCTTTCTGTTCTTTCTTTCGTCCAAACCATTCTTCTTCTGTAATTTTCTTCCTTGTCCTCATTCTTTTTTTCCCTCCATCCCTCACTTATCCTCTCCTTCCTCCCTTTCTCTCTCCCTCCCTCTCCTTCCTCTTGTAATCTCTCTTTCTCTGTTTTTTTCTTCCCAAACTCCCTTACGGCCTCTCTTTCATCATTTATCTCTTCTTTTTCCTTTTTTTTTCTTCTTTCGTTTTTTTTTTACTTCCTCCAACTTTTACTTTGCTTCTGTCACTGTCCTTTGTTCCTTTTGGTTTACTGTTTTCCTTTTCTTCTTTTCTTCTTCTTTTTTTAGTTACTTGTCTTGTCTACTTCTTTCCTTTCTTTTCTTTTTTTCTTTCTTTCTCTATCTGTCACTCAATTTTTCGTCTTATCTCCGTTTTCTTCATCCTCATTCACTCATTCACTCTTCCAGTTTTCTTCTTTCCTTTCCTTCTTCTTTCCTTTTCTTTCTTTCCTTCCATCATTTCCTTCATTCAGTTTTGTATCTCATCTCTACATATTTTCATCTTCATTCGTTCATTCTTCCTCTTTTTTTTTGTTCTTTCTTTTCTTTCTTCCTTCTTTCCTTCTCCTTTTTCTTTCCCTTTTTTATTCCTCTTTTCCCCTCCTTTTCCCTCCTTGGCATTCTGTAAGTCATTTTCAATTTTCCTTTCCTTTCTCATCATTGTTTTTTCTTCCACTTCCACGCTTCACTTTATTCCCTCTCTCTCCGTCTCTTCTCTCTTCCATTTTCTATCATTCTGTATCTCTGTATCTCATCATAAACTCTCATTCCTTCTTTTACTTCTTAATATTTACTCCCTCCTTTCCTCTTTTCCCTTCCCTTTAACACTCACCTTTCCTTCCTTTCCGTCTCTTCTTCCTACTACAAACACCCTCTCTCCTCTTCCCTTCCCTTCCTTTCCCTTCTCTTTCCCTTCAGCATCCACCTTCCTTCCTTCCTCCCTGTTTTTACTTCACACACTCTCTCCTCTCCATTTCTTTCCCTTCTCCCTCCTTCTCTCTTCCCACTTTCCCTTCTGCCCTTTCCTTCCTTCTCATTTTTACTTCACACACTCTCTCTCCTCTTCATTTCTTTCCATTCCTTTCTCAGCCTTGTCTTCTCACCTTCCCGCCCTCCTGCCTCCCGTAAATGATGGCTTGTCCCTAACTGTCTCAACTTATGTCCACCTGTTTACCTTCCCCTAAGTGCACAGGTGTTCAGGTGTAAATAAGTAAGTACCAATACCTTTCTTCTCTCCCTCCCTCTCTCCTGCTGTTGTTCCTGAGAGAGAGAGAGAGAGAGAGAGAGAGAGAGAGAGAGAGAGAGAGAGAGAGAGAGAGAGAGAGAGAGAGAGAGAGAGAGAGAGAGAGAGAGAGAGAGAGAGAGAGAGAGAGAGAGAGAGAGAGAGAGAGAGAGAGAGAGAGAGAGAGAGAGAGAGAGAGGAATGTATGAATTAAAAAAAATATTTAAACTGGGAAGTGAAAATGAAAGAAATGTGAAAAAAGTTTAGAAAGAGGGAAAAAGATGAAGGAATAAAATGGAGTGTAAAGAAGAGAGAGAGAGAGAGAGAGAGAGAGAGAGAGAGAGAGAGAGAGAGAGAGAGAGAGAGAGAGAGAGAGAGAGAGAGAGAGAGAGAGAGAGAGAGAGAGAGAGAGAGAGAGAGAGAGAGAGAGAGAGAGAGATTTAATGTGCAACAGGTGGAAAGCTTATCAACAATGAAAGTAAGTGTCTTTGTGTCTTTCAAATGTCCCTGATGAAATAAGAAGGAAAAATGTGTCCAAAAAATATATATATGAAAGAGAAAAAGGACATGCATATAGAAAGAGAACACGGGCTCACGGACAGACAGACAGACGGACAGACAGACACATGGACACACTAAAAATGAAAATAATAAAATATTGAGCTAAAATTCTATTGCAAAAGTTTTCCTTCTCACGCCACTGGTTAGTTCATTACTCGTTTTCTTTTTTGCTTCTCGTATTTTTTTTCTTTTTCTTTGTATCTCCAATGTTCGCTATGTGTTGTTCAGTCTTCCTTTATTATTCTCCTTTCTTCACTTTTTGCATTTTTCAGCTTGCTCACTGTCCCTTCTTATTCTTCTTTCAAATTCTCCCCTCTTGTATTTCTTTTTTCCTGTTTCAGTGCATTTTTACTTCTTGTTTCTTTCTTGGTTAGCAATTTCAGTCAAAAGTCTTCGAAAAGGTTATTCATTGTCCATCCTCTCTCTCTCTCTCTCTCTCTCTCTCTCTCTCTCTCTCTCTCTCTCTCTCTCTCTCTCTCTCTCTCTCTCTCTCTCTCTCTCTCTCTCTCTCTCTCTCTCTCTCTACCTTCTTATCCTTCACCAGTCACCTTATCACTTCGTTTTCCTCCATTTCCACTCCTCCTCCTCCTCCTCCATTCCTATCAGGAGACCCACAGGCAAAGGATACGTCCATAAAGGATCCACATTCTCAGCCTCACCAGCACATCCGCACCTTATAAGCCTCGTGTGTGAGATGGAAGGCCGAGGGGTGGTGCTTGGTTAGTTGGAGAAGGGCGTGGAGGGCTCGGGGTCAGCGGTATTGGCTGGAAAGTAAGCTGGCGGGCGTGGCATACTAGTGAGGTAAAGGGAAGGGGGCCAGAGAGACGCTGTATTGGTCTCAAGGGCGTCAGGTGTTGTTTGTGTGAGGTACAGTAACGCTACACCAAGGCTTGCTGACCGGAATACTCGTGTGGCTTGCTGCGAGGGAGCGGGGATGCTGGGAGTGTGGATGAGACTCGAGAGTATTGGTGGCGGTTGTGTGGTTTTGGTAGTGGTGGTGGTGGTGGTGGTGGTGGTGGTGGTGGTGTTGATGTTGCTACTGCTACTGCTGCTGCTACTATTACCACGTCTAGGCCTGGTGGCTTCTTGCAGCTTTCCTTGTTTCCTAATGTTCTTATGTTTTTTTATGTAATCCTTCCATCGCTTTCTTTTGCTTCCTTTTCCTATTTTTTTTCCACTTCCTCCTCTTCTTTCTCTTCCTTTTTCCTCTCTTCCTCTTCTTTCTTCTCTTCCTTTTTCTTCTCCTCGTCTACGTTCTCGATCTCATCCTTGTTCTCGTCTTCGTTCTCCTCCTCCTCCTCCTCCTCCTTCTCCTCCTCGCCTTCCTCTTCCTCTTCCTCATACCACCACCACCATTACCACCACCACCACCACTACCACTACCACTACAGCTACAACCACCACTCCTCTCAATTTCCAACCGTAACAACAAGTCAATAGAAGCAATTACTGCCTTACTTATCATACAAACACACCACATACAAGGAGTCGATGGAACAGTAGAAGAGACACGCTCCTTCCTACGCACGCGGGTATATACTACCTATGAAATGGATCACTGACGGACCCATCACAAATTAAACCAGTATTAGTCTTAGCTGAGAGAGAGAAAAAAATGTACCACCTCTTATCAAGAAACACACCCACCCACACACCCATATACACACACACACACACACACACACACACACACACACACACACACACACACAGGGGAGTATATATGTGAAAAAATGTAACGCTGGTGTACAGTACATACGTGTAGCGAGCCAGTGCATAAACCGTGAAGTGGCGACAGCTGTTGCGAGTAATGGATAGCCTGACGAAGGGGGGAAATGAGGGAGGGAGGGAGAGAGAGAGGGGAAGAAGGAGAGGAGAGGAGAGGGAGAGAACGCATGGGGTGAAATTTTGTTGAGAGAGAGAGAGAGAGAGAGAGAGAGAGAGAGAGAGAGAGAGAGAGAGAGAGAGAGAGAGAGAGAGAGAGAGAGAGAGAGAGAGAGAGAGAGAGAGAGAGAGAGAGAGAGTCAGAAGTGAAAAAAAAGAAAAAAATACTATACCAAAAGGAAGAAAAGAAGGAAGAAAGAAACACACACACACACACACACACACACACACACACACACACACACACACGCATACCCGATAAGGCAGGAATGAAGGCAAGGCGGGGGCAGGACATGAGGACAGACTCTGAAGTGTCCTGTGCTGTGGTAATCCCGGTGATGGCTTGAGAGGCGGGAGTGGGAGGCGGCGACGGGCATGAATGGCCGCACAGGGAGGCTCCAGTGGCGAGTGTGAGGCAGCGAGAGGGCATTGAGAGGGTCCCCCAAGTGCACTCGTGACGGAAAGACAAGGTTCGGGGTGAGGGTGATACGCAGCGTTAAAGGGGCTTGAAGTAACGTTGTGGTGAGGGGCGAGAGGAGGGGGTGGTGTAATATTGTGCAGCTAATGGTCCAGTGAATGTAGGTGCAGGAGATGGATAAGATTGAAGTAACATTAGCGTTTTCATTAGAAGGACAGGTTAGGTTTAGAAAATTTCGTTCTTTTTAATCTTTAACTATTGATCTCTTCACTGTGTATGTAAAAGGAGATGGGTAATATTGGAATAACATTAGCGGTTTCATCTGAGGGTTAGGTTAGATTAAATTAAATTAGGTTTAGGTCATTTCAGTCACTAGTCTTTAGCTGCTGATCCCTTCATTGTGTAGATCACGAGAGGAAAAAAAAAAAAGAAAAATTACCCAGAAATGAAGAGCCACTGTCTGAAAAATTAGTAGGGTAAGGTTATATGCATGATGCCGCAGCAGTGTCCCTCATCAGTACCACTAACCCACTGCCCTGCTTCACGCTCCTTTTACTGTTTTAATTGTACCCTACTAGTATTTTCTCTCCCAAGTGGTGTAATGATACTGATACTAACATACCTTTTGGATGACTGACAAGTGCTACTGCCGCTGTTGTTGCTGTTGTTGCTGTTAAATGACTGAGTGACTGACTGACGTGCACTCACTGTCGTTACTATTGAGAGAGAGAGAGAGAGAGAGAGAGAGAGAGAGAGAGAGAGAGAGAGAGAGAGAGAGAGAGAGAGAGAGAGAGAGAGACAGAGAGAGAGACAGAGAGAGAGAGAGAGAGATTAAAATGTAGAAATGCTAGAGATAAGGAAAGACTCTCTCTCTCTCTCTCTCTCTCTCTCTCTCTCTCTCTCTCTCTCTCTCTCTCTCTCTCTCTCTCTCTCTCTCTCTCTCTCTCTCTCTCTCTCTCTCCCATCCACCCTGCCTCTACCTCTTCTTCCCCCCTCTACCTCTTCCTCTCCCATCCTCCCTCCCTCCACCCTTTAAAATAATTCATCAAGCCTCCCCAGCCTGAGCCCTTCATCTCTCTGCCTTATGCGACCTCATTTATTTTTCCTACACGAAAGTAAATGTACCTTAACCTAACCCGACCTGACCTAACCTAACCTAACCTAACCTAACCTAACCTAACCTAACCTAACCTAACCTGACCTGACCTAACCTGACCTAACCAGAACGTACCTAGCGATCCCCCGCGATGGACACTCATATACTGATTACTTGTCCCTTTTCTGTACTCTCAAAAGTGGCTTATTATTGCAGTGTTTTCTTTCTTTCTTTCTTTCTTTCTTCCTTTTTTTTTTTTTTTGCTTCCTGTATATTTATGAGTGCGTCTTTTTTTTTTTTTTCTTGTCTATGTTTGGACTGTGTGGACTGGCCTTTTCTCTGCCGCTGTTTGTTTGTCTCGTCGTCGTTGTTGTTGTTGTTGTTTTATATTGCGTATGGGTCCTTTTTTTTAACGCATTTTCCGGTGTCAGTTCTCTCTGTGTCTGTTTCTCTCTCTCTTCTCTCTTTGATTTTTATTTTGACTTTTAGCTGTTTAGTATACGGCACCACATGACCTTATTAATGTCACTCCATTGCCTGTCAATCCGCCAATCTGTCAGTCAATCGGGTGTCTAAGCACTTAATAGGATAGTCAGTTAATCTTTCAATGAATATTTTAGTCAATCAGTCACTCAGGGGTTCAGTTAATCAGCCTTTTGTACATTGTTAGTTAGCTAACCGTTCTAGTTATTCAGTCAGTCAGTCACTAGCCA
>NC_087153.1:36833021-36840521 GCF_035594125.1 Scylla paramamosain | reverse complement strand
AAGCAATTATGGAGGCAATACACTCACAGTTACACATCAATTTTTACTACACACATCACCATAATACCCTCGTCATGGGGGCAGAAGGGAGGTAGCGGTGAATAGAGAGAGAGAGAGAAAGAGAAGCGGGGTGGGTTTGGGCGGGGCGGGTTAACTGGTGCAAGGGTACACTAAGCCGCTCATGGGTACAGTATCTTACGTATTCCTCCCCCTTACGTCATTCCGCCTCCTTCCTCACCTCACCTCTCCCTCACCTACCTCAATTCCCGCCTAGGTGAGGGTGTGACGGGGCCCAGCTGCGCGTCTCAGAGGTGACAAAGGAAGAGAGGCTTTGTAGGGCATTTACCTGCTATGGTTGAGGTGTTGCAGGTGGCGCCACTGTGTGTTTATTTCTTGCTTCACGTGGTAAGATGGTTGGTTAAGGTCTCTGAGTACCGAGGAAAGGTGTGCTGCTCCTCGAAAGGGGGTAGAAAATGTTATAATCAATGTGTGTGTGTGTGTGTGTGTGTGTGTGTGTGTGTTTACGTGTTGAGGTGGCTGGCTAAGGTCTTTAAATACTGAAAAAGAAGGTTTATTATTCCTCAGAGGTGCAAAGAAAAAGGTTCCAATCGGATTAGTCTGTTTAATTTTTAACGGGCTTTGATATTTTTCTTTAGTCAGCTTTTCACCTTCTCCTCCTCCTCCTCCTCTTCCTTCTGAATGGTTTCTGTCGTTCATCTAGCTCCCTCGTGCATAAAAAAATGGTTCAAGTCTTACGAAAGTCGATCAGATTTAAATTGAGTTAATGTTTTAAAAATGTCACTTGATACGACTCTCTTTAACGTGTTTATTTATTTTGTTTATCATCCTGAATTGTTCTTCCAATAGGTTTTGCTCCCCTGTGCATAGAAAGAAATCATTGAAATCATAGCAAAGTCGATCAGAATTAGGTTCACTTGTAGATTCCAGGAGTGTATGTTTTAAAAATTGACTATTCTCTTTTAAGCGGGCCTCTCTCTCTCTCTCTCTCTCTCTCTCTCTCTCTCTCTCTCTCTCTCTCTCTCTCTCTCTCTCTCTCTCTCTCGCTCTCGCTCTCCTTCTTCTTCTTCTTCCTGAATTGCCTTTTCTATTGGTCTGCCTCTCTAGTACATAAAAAAATGTATATATGTATAAAAAAAAAGTCCAGCGTAAGAAAGTCGATCAAAATGAGGTTGAGTTCTAGATTTTCGTAATTAATGTGTTCTGAAAATATCCCTAATGCTTAACATCCTCTCATACATGAATCTATGAAACGCATATGTGTCAATGCTCACGTGTCCGCAATATCTTTCCCTCTCAAGCTGCAGCTGCTCCCGGGCAAAAACTCTCAATTTGACGAGTGCAGTGGCCTAGTCTTCTGCAGGAGCTAGGTAGAGAAATGCAATGACCTGAAATTCTAATTGGTAATAGTGGATTCTCTTTAATAATTCTCTTTTGAAATTCGGCATCATCAGTGGATCCTTTTCTTTTTTCTTTTCTACTCTTTTTCCTGTCTATTTGTTGTCCTTGGCTAGAAACTCTCGTACTTAAAAAAAATAAATAAAGTACATTTAGCAAAATATAAAGGAAAATGACGGAGCGGAATGGCGAGAGTAAGAGAACATGACAAAATCTTTTCTCTTTTCACCTGGCGAGTTGCAGAACTTCCCAATTACCAGGTAATGAACTAAAGAGTCAGTAATTACCCAGCAGGTGTTTGGCTCCACGCAAGGGTTTACAAGTTCACTTTTTTTCTCTTTTTTCTTCGTACATACATCATTACTTGTCTTCCCAGTCCAGGTGTGGCTTCATTAAGGCTGGCAAGGCAGGTAGGCGGCTCCTTCCTGCCAGGTGGTGACGCGTGCCACTCACCTCACTCATCTTCATTCAGTTTTCTTTCTCGTGCTGAGTTGTTATTGTGGGCGCGTTACGTGGCCTCCTGGTGGGCTGCCAGTACCGCGGCCACACTTCACTGTCTAGACGAGGGGGGTTACTGAAGGAAATCTGGCTTGGGGGTGGGATAGTATTTGAATGTCGGCTTTGTTGTTGTCAGTCAGTCAGTCGATCAAACAGTCAGCCTGTGTACATGTTTATCTGTGTACCTATCTATTTAACTGTTTATCTATCTATCTACTAATCTATTTATCAGTATTTTTATTTTTTTCTCTCTCTATCCACATACGTATATCTGTTATTCATTCTTTCCCCGATTCAAATATCATATAAAGTCAAATTCTTTCGTTCATTCATCATTATTTTAGGTTCCTGGGAAGAGATGATATCGGTATTTGCTAAGGCTTTTTTCTCTTTTCATTTATTTCTAGGATTGGTTGAGACATAAATATATACTTGAAGAAGAAAAAAAAAGAAGGAAATTGTGTTTGAATCCTTGTGTTGCACTTTATGGTAACACACACACACACACACACACACACACACACACACACACACACAAGTATAAATGAGCGAAGCATTCAACCCATCAATACAAACAATCACAGAGAGCATTCACTTCCACCTCTTTAAAAAAAAAAAAAAAAAAAAAATACCTCCATTGTCCCTCCAGTCAAACAAACAGGCAAAGAAAGAAAATACAAACGAACAAACAAACTAACTAAAAACTGCTGTTGTGTTATGCAGTTTCATTTCGTCTAATTGCTCCTTCATCCTTTCATTTTTTTATTTAATTCTTTTTTTCTTTCACAGTGTTTATTATTCTGTGATATTATTGCTTCATCAAAAGTGTATATGCATGTCATTTTCGTTTTATTTTTTGTCCTGATATTCATTTTCCCGACGGTAAACAGAAGTCGGCGACCCTCATACAGAAAACCAGTCCGTTACAGAGGTTAAAACAAAGCTAATGGGAGGAGGAGGAGGAGGAGGAGGAGGAGGAGGAGGAGGAGGAGGAGGAGGAGGGGAAGGAAGAAGAGGAGGAGGAGGAAAATAGATGGACTGCTCTGAGTACATAAATAATTTTAGGTTTGAATTTGCATATTTTTCCTCCCCAATTGTGAAGCTTGATTGGTGTTGATGAGAGAGACACAGAGAGAGAGAGAGAGAGAGAGAGAGAGAGAGAGAGAGAGAGAGAGAGAGAGAGAGAGAGAGAGAGAGAGAAAGTACACATTTTATCCTGAAGTCACTGATTGAATGGTGCATTCAGTCTCTCTCTCTCTCTCTCTCTCTCTCTCTCTCTCTCTCTCTCTCTCTCTCTCTCTCTCTCTCTCTCTCTCTCTCTCTCTCTCTCTCTCAAGGCAAGGCTATGTAGTACAGGGAAGTTTAGAGCAGGAAGAGGAGAGTGTTGAAAAAAAGTGTTTATGCCGCTACTCCGCCCTCTCAGCTGACGTGAGCCATGTGCCGCCCAAATGTTGCTTCTCCTCCCTAAGTACTCTATTTTTATCCAGCTTTGTTTTTCTGTGTGTGTGTGTGTGTGTGTGTGTGTGTGTGTGTGTGTGTGTGTGTGTGTGTGTGTGTGTGTGTGTGTGTGTGTGTTCGTAGGTAGTACGTAGTTTATGTGATGTCACGTTCTACTTCCTGTCACCTTACCTCTCCCCTTCTACCTTCCCCCCTCACGTGTCTCCCCACCATCTCTCTATCATTTGTCTTCACCTGTCCACACCTCATCACTACCACCACCGCCACCACCACCACTTCCGCCTAAGCCCGTACGAAACTTTACGAAACGAAAACTTAGCAAACGGAAGTCTCGGTATTCGGTTTTTGCATTTCTCTTTATTTATTTTTTTTATTCGGCCATTTATTTGTATTCTTTATCCTCCCTTTAGAATTGTGAAAATAGAGGTTTCGTCTGGTCTAGTCTGGTCTGAACTGGTCTGATCTCGTCTTGTGCCGTCCCGTTCCGTCCGGCCTGGTCTCGTTTCGTCTCGTTTTTGTCTTACCTTGTCTTGTCTGGTCTTGTCTGGTCTGGTTTAGTCTGGTCTGGATGCAAACTTCCCACAGCATGAGCGATAAACTTAAGAGAGATAAAGCAGCATTATTATTCTTTCCTCTCTCTTTGCCCCTCGAGAAATCTTAATATGTTTACTGTATTCTCTTTTGTTTCTCGGAAGTGTTGAACTTTTTCATGCAAACTCCTTTCATGCTTATTTTCTCTCTATCCCTCTTTCTTTTTACTTAAGCATTTGCGGTGAAGGAAGAGACGGATGGATTAGTCTTGCGATTAAGAGGGAGAGACTAAAGTAGATATATTAGCATGTATTCCACGTGTATTTAGGATCGTATTGTTATGTATTCATGTATGCTGACTGACTATACATGTATCTATGTATAGGTACGTGTTGACAAGTTAGACGTACGTATATAGTGGTAAACATTGATATATTAAACAGTAACATCAGTACTAAAAAAAAATCACGAATGTACTGATATATATTGATAGACTAAACCATGTACAGAGGATTGATAGATTAAGGAATACACATAACCACTAAACAGGATAACGCAGGAGGATCAGGAGGACAAGGGAGAAAGAAAGAACAGGCGAACAAGGGAAAGACTGAAGGAGGGAGAAGGTACAAGGGAGGGAAAGATGGAAGGAAGAAAGAGGAGAGAAAGTAAGATAATGTGGGAGAAACAAAGGAAATATGAGAGATGAAAGGAAGGTTCAGAGAAGAAGAGATAAGCGAAGGAAGAAGAGGAGAAGGAGGAAAAGGAGGAGGAAGAGGAGGAGGAGGAGGAGGAGGAGGAGGAGGAGGAGGAGGAGGAGGAGGAGAAAAGGGTAAATATAGGGAGGAGTGATTATGAGAGCATGAAGGTAATGGGGAGAGAGAGAGAGAGAGAGAGAGAGAGAGAGAGAGAGAGAGAGAGAGAGAGAGAGAGAGAGAGAGAGAGAGAGAGAGAGAGAGAGAGAGAGAGTTATGGAAAAAATTAAAGAAAAGCACTTGTGAGTAGGAAGAAAAATGAAAGTATATACAAACAAGATAAAACAAAGAAAACAGGCGCAGAAATGGAAGGAGAAAAAGGGAAGGAATGAAGCGACGAGAAAAAAGGAGAAGTGAGGAAGACTAGAGAACGTAACGCACCGGTAAAAGGAAGAAAGAATATATAAAAAAAAAGTAAGGAAGAAATAAAGCAATGCACGGCGGAGGGATACAAGAAAAGAAGGATAGAAACGAAAATAACAATAATAAGAAGGAAAGGAAAAAAAAATGTTAAGAGACAGTGTAAAATAATAAATGTGAAGATTAAGATGCACGTATTCATAATATTTCTTCGCTTCTATGCAAATAAATACCAGTTAACCTCTCTCTCTCTCTCTCTCTCTCTCTCTCTCTCTCTCTCTCTCTCTCTCTCTCTCTCTCTCTCTCTCTTTCTCTCTTTCTGATATTCTCTTTCCACTTCTCCCACACACAAATGAGGATTAACTCATTCAACCCAGGAAAAGCATTTTACATTTTTGGAACCAGACCGTAAATGAGGCTGAACCATTTTTGCGCTGAGGGTATGAAGTTAACAAGACGCAGGGAAAAATACCAATGCAGTGCAATTTGTGAGTTAGGTTATGACAGGAAAGTGGGCGGCGGCGGGGAGAGGAAACTGCGGAGGGAGGGGGAGGAAGTGGGGGGAAGGAAGAGTGGAAGGGTGTGTTGAGAGGAAGAACGTGGGGAAAGGAGGAGGAGGAGAGGGTGCTGAGAGGAAGTAAAGGTAGAAGGAGGGAGGGAAGGAAGCTAAGAGGGAGGAAAGGGAAGAGAAAGGAGGCTGCCAAGAGGGAGTATGAGGGAAAATATGGTGTGGTCATATTGTGAGAGGTTTAGTGAGGGAATGTACTGGGGAAGAGAGAGTAAGGTGAGTCTTGTATGAGTTGAATAGTGATTGAGACGAATAATGGACAAATGGGTACGAGGAATGAAAAGGGAAAGGGAAACAAGAAAAGTGGAGGGAAAAGTGAAGGGGAGCGAGGGAATGAGGATAATGAGAAGTTGTTATGAGTAATGAAAGGAAGGAAAAGTGTAGTGAGGAGCGTCTGAGAACTGCGAGGACGGAAGGAAAAGAAAAAAAATGCGAAATAAAGTTGGAGGAGTGAAAAGAGGGAGGAAAAGAAGGAAAATGAGGAAGCGGAAGGAGAGTCTGAGAAGAGAGAACGGAAGGAAAGGAAAATGAACGAGAAAATGGGAGGGTTGGAAGAACGCGAAGAATAAGGGAAGAGGAGGAATGACAAAATGAAAGAGAAGTTTGAGGAAGGGAACGAGTTGAAGGTGTGGGATGTGAAATTAAAGTCGGTAGTTGATTAATTAAAGGAGAGGGAAGGAAGGCGTGGGTCAGGACGCCTATTCAACAGACAGACAGACAGACAGAGAGACGGAATATGTGACGACACCGCAACGCCCCAGCCGAGGAGAGCAGACGGTAAAGTGTTGGGTTACATTACGGCAACCTGACGGGGATTTGTGAACCTGTATATATGTGTGTGTGTGTGTGTGTGTGTGTGTGTGTGTGTGTGTGTGTGGATCTCCCAGCAACACTTCTCCATATATTTCTCGAGGTCGTCCCTCCCGCGGGGCATTGCAGGGGTGGATTCAGGAAGTGTCCACTGTATTCCACCTCACTAAGTCTGTCACAGTAATCCCGCCCCGTGAGGACAGGCGAGCTTGATAACACTGCCGCTCCCCGCTGCTCTCACTCGCTGATTGGTTTATGCTTCGCCGTTTTGTTTTGAAACGTGCACCAAACTAACGTTGTGTTTCTACCAAAGCTGTTATTGATAAGGTACCGGATTATTAAACATTTTGCAGCAAGTAGTTAAATAATTCTTTTGGAAAAATAAACATGAAACCTTTGCCTCCTTTTTCTTTGCAGTTTTAATACATAAGGACATTTTTCAATAAATAACAGAGAAATATTATTCCCTTCACATTGCATCCTGTCCAAACTAACAACACAGGGGAAAAAAAGTCATGGCGGCCGACCAGGGAAAAGTAAGCTGGTATGCGTACCGACGAACAGTTACTCCAGTGAAACCGTCAGAAGAGTCACGATTGCTGAGGGGTGCCGACCTTGCAGCTGGAGTTGGTGAAGGAAGGAAGGAAGGAAGGAAGGGAGGAAGGAAAAGGGACGTCCTTGTAACTATACACTTTCACCTTTGACCTTTAAACTCTCAGGCAAAGAGCTTGATGAGACGTGTGTGCATGTATGTTCTTTATAATTGTTTTAGTGTTAGTTATTCCGTTTCGTTGGTGCCACACAAGTTAAGGCGCTTAGGGCAAATCCTCCCAGCGTGCCGGCAGGTTTGGCTCGCACGGCTCCCACAGGCTGCCGTGCTAACGTTCTCCGGTGCCTTCACACAACAACAACACAACTCAACTACTTTATCGTCGATCCCGCAGTGGAGTTGGTGAACTGTGCTGCTGTGATCCCGCTTCTGGAGGAGGTGAGGTTGCTACAAGGCAGACCTCCCCGCTACCAATACGTTTTTCCTGTGGTTACAAGCCGTGTACGTCCAGGGTTCAGACACAAGTGACGGTCAGAGAGATGCGTGACTGAGAG
>NC_087153.1:36810521-36823021 GCF_035594125.1 Scylla paramamosain | reverse complement strand
CTCTCTCATTCTCTCGTGACCCAGACATGCCTTATTAACACGGGCAGGTCAGGTGTAGTCTGGTTAGAGAGGTCAAGGTTACTCATGCACTGTAATTAACGAAGCAGGTGTAGCACGAGCCAAGTGTAGGAGGTTCGCTGGTTTGTGCTTGTTTTATCTTCCCTATGTTTTTTTTTAATGTTTTATTGTCTGCTTCAGGTGTGAGTGATTGGTTTTATTCGTGTGTGTGTGTGTGTGTGTGTGTGTGTGTGTGAGACTGATTTCAATTGTGTCGTGTGTGTGTTTTTTTTTTCTTCAAGGATCTGTTCATGTGTTTTTATTATTATTATTATTTTTTTTTTTTGGGTGTGTAATGTAGTTTTTTTTTTTATCTATATTTTTATTCTGTGTATTTTTTATATTTTTTTCCCTCGCCTTACCCTCGTACCCAAGCTACCTCATTACAACATACACGCAACGATCTCTATCACTCCACCGTGGGCGCGTAACGTGTTTACCTGCCGGTGCACAACAAAAACCACCTCTCCCTTATCAGTGTTTGCTCAAGTGCCTGTTTGTTTATTCCCGGCGGCGGCGTCACGCTTACGCAAGGAGTTTGGGCGGGGCCGTGGCGGAGCGTTGCCCAGGTGAAGGTGATTAAGGTGAGGTGCCCAATTTTCTCAGGTGGACACAGTTTTAATGAGGTCACCTTTGATGATGCGCAGGTAACGACGACGCCTTAACGAAGCCTAACAACCTGGCCTTGAATGAGACTCACCTTACGAACCCACCTCTCTCTCTCTCTCTCTCTCTCTCTCTCTCTCTCTCTCTCTCTCTCTCTCTCTCTCTCTCTCTCTCTCTCTCTCTTCCTTACTTCCATATAGTTTATGTTCCTTCTTTTCTTGTGTACTCTTTCTCTCTTCTGCTTCCCTTCTGCCTGTTTCTTTACTCTCTCTCTCTCTCTCTCTCTCTCTCTCTCTCTCTCTCTCTCTCTCTCTCTCTCTCTCTCTCTCTCTGTTGTGTCCATTAATAAGTATTGTGATCTTTATTTATTTATAGAGTCAAGTTATTCTCGGCTTTTCTTATTTTGCCTCATACCTTTTTATCTCCTCCTACTCTTTTTCTTCTTCTTCCTCTTCCTTATCTTCTTTCATAGCACTTTATCTTTCTTTCCCTCAAGCGCAACTTTTAATATTGTTATTTTCTTACTCTTTCCTCTTCCTCTTCGTTCCCTCACACCTCTTCATCTTTAAACGACAAGTCTCTTTCTTCCCTTCCCTTTTCTTCTCTTCTCTTCACTCCCTCCGTCTCTCCCTCCATACAGTACACACCTCTGTTCTTCCATTCGTTTCTTTATCCCTTCCTTCTCCTCTCTCCTTATCTCTTCATCTTCCTTGTACTCTTACATACTAGCTCTTCTCTCCTCTCCCTCTCTTCTCTCTCTCCCCTCCTCTCCCATTTTGTCCTACATCCCTGCATCCTTCCCTTCTTTCCTTTCTCTCTTTCCTCCCTTCCTTCTCCTCTCCTCATCCTCATCTCCTTTGCACTCTTACATATTACCTCTCCCTCTCTCTCTCCCTCTCCCCTCTCTCCCTCTCCCTCTCTCCCCTTCGCCTCCCATATCCAGTTTAATGAGGATAGACTTAATTGGGGTCCTTTTTAACGAAGTCGTGTGCGGGAGACGAGGCGTAACGATCCCACAGAAGGGAGGCTGAAAAATAGGGTTGTTCTCTTCTCCTCGTGTTCCTCCTTCTCAATGGAACTTCTGGTGGTGGTGGTGGAGGTGGTGGTGATGTTGGTGGTGGTTTATGTTGTTGTTGTTGTTGTTGTTGTTGTTGTTGTTGTTGCTGTTATCATCATCATCACTGTCATCATTCTCATTATTTTAATATTCCATTATTATCATTATTGTTATTTTTGTTATTATTATTATTATTATTATTATTATTATTATTATTATTATTATTATTATTATTATTATTATTATTATTATTACTATCATCATATTATCATTATTTGCTATCATTATTATTACTATCATCATCATTTCATTTTTGTAGTTATTAGAATCACTCTTCTTTCCCTTCCTCCTGCTCCTCCTCCTCCTCCTCCTCTTTCTCCTTCTATCCCCACTTTACGACTGCCATTATAAGCATAAACCTTTCATCATTACAACGTATGATCATAATATTTACACTTCCCGCCACTCAAGGCACTGCCAAAAAAGACTCATTAGAACTGTATCCACGCCCCCTCATTGACATTATTACAATCCACCTGAGTACCTGAAACCCGTGGAATTAGATACAAGAATCCCTCAGGTGAACTTTCGTGACAGGTGAACTCCACAATGAAATATATTACTTACGAAAAAATGTAAGGCAAAATTGAGTAAAAGTTATTAAAAAAAAACGTAAGAATATTAAATAAGGGAAACTGCAAGAATTTCTAAATCACACTTACTTATTTCCATGTGTCATCCTCAACCATAAATATGAACAATTTCCTTTTTAAAATTTCACCAGTAACACTAATAACTTGCTGGTGATTGAGTCTATTTCATTCATCTATCAGTCTATCTCTTTGGATCAGAGGTGGTGGTAGGTGGTGGTGGTGGTGGTGATGGTGGTGGTGTTGCTATTGTTGTGCAGTCCTCCCCATGTTGTCTCCTAATACGTGAGGTGGTGAAGTGTTGTTTGCAGCGTTTGTTTATCATTACCGAAGGGGTGGTGGCCTTCTAAGTGTCGGTGATGCCCGTGTCCTATGGTTTTCCTTATTGTCACTTAATCTTATCAGTTTTCTCTTAGTTCTTTTTTTCTTTTTTTTTTTCAAGTGGATTATAGTGTAAGTTTTCCTGCGGTTTGCTTCTCTTTTTCGTTTTTTTAATCTCTCATTGTTTTTGTTCTTGCTCTCTTCTCTGTTTTGTGTTACCGTCTCACTTGATCTCTCGTCTTTAGTGTTCTTGTTCTTAACTTTTCTTCCTTTTTCACGGTTTTCTTTGTGCTTAGTTAATTTTTTGTTAACTTTTTCGTTTTATTTTTTGTATTGTTTTTATTTGTGCTTAGAACCCAGTCTTTATCCCTTCCTCCTCCTCTTCCTCCTCCTCCTCTTTCTCTTCCTTTCTCTGTTGTTCCTCCTCCTTTTTCTTCATTTCTTCTAACTCTTCCAGCTTTCTCCACTCCTCCCCTTTTTCAGTGTTGTAACTTTGGTCATATATTTAATTCTCTTCCTCGCTTTTATTCTAAATTTTCTCTTTTGTAGTGTCTCTTGGTACCCTACAAGATGAACATATAAGGCTCTACCACCATCACCACCACTACTACTACTACTGCCACCACCACCGCCGCCACCATCACCGCCACCACCACCGCCACCACCATCACCACCACCACCACTACTCCACCCATGCGTCAAGCCCTTCGAGTGACTCTTCTCCATCTTGTCTTGGTGTCTTTGTCTTCTTGTGGGTGGTGGTGGTGGTGGTGGTGGTGGTGGTGGTGGTGAAGAGAAAGTGTCTCCAACTTCTTTCTTTTCCCTTCTTTCTTTTATTTATTTTCTCTCCTCTTCTTTCTGTTTCTCTTCCTCTTCCTCTATCTATTGTTGCTCTTCTTCCACATCCTCCTCCTCCTCCTCCTTTTCCTCCTACTTCTCTTCCTCCTCCTCCTCTTCCTCTTCCTTTTTCTCTTCCGCCGCAAAATTAATGTGTGAAGAAGGAAATACTAAGAAATGTTTTGATGTTTCCTTTTTCATGTTTGTACCGCGACTTCGGAAATTATCACTTAAGTTTTCTTTTCTTTTCATTTCCTTTCTCTTCTTTTCATTGGCAAAAAAAAAAAAAATGTAATATGTGCGCATTCCTTTTTTTGCTCCTCCTCCTCCTCCTCCTCCTCCTCCTCCTCCTCCTCCTCCTCCTCCTCCTCTCCCTCCTCCCTCCTCTTTCCTCAAGTTAATTCTCTCCGTCGCATTATGAAACAAAAAACGGCCGTGCTGAGTTTAAACTTTTATCTTAAGGGAAACTTTTATAATAATTTTTATGTGAATGGCTTAAACGGGGACTCCATTATCCTTGAAGTGTGTGTGTGTGTGTGTGTGTGTGTGTAGATTTTGTCTTCCTTGCAACTGCTAATCATACATAATTAATTTTGTAAGTAAATGCACAGAAAAATTATATAGATAAAAAGAGAAAGATGGTTAGATAAATACACACATGCCTAATTACCTATCTACCTACCTACCTACATACATACATACATACATACATACGATTAAAGGGTTAGATAAGCATAAATTTTCATCTTTTCTCTCAAACTCACTTCCGCACCTTTCCTTCTTATACATTTAAATACATTAATATATATATAGAAGGGCAATTAGATACGCAAACATACGCAGACACATACATAAATACGTTAAAAGGATGAGATAAGCATTAACTTTCTTCTTTTCTCTCAAACTCACTTCCTTACCTTTTATTCCTCTACTTTAATGGGGATGCCGTGTCCTCAAGGTCCCTCCTGCACCTTCTTTATGTTCCCCGTGCTCCATTTATGGCGGTAAGGAGTTAGTTAAGTTAGCCCTTATCTTCACCTGTAGCCTCAGCACTTAGCATAATGCCCTCCTCCTCCTCCTCCTCCTCTTCTTTTTCGTCCATCTTTTGTTCCTTCTCTTTTTCCTCCTCCTTCTTTTCCTCCTCTTGTTCCTCTGTCCTGTCTTTCTTTTTTCTTCTCTCTTCTTTTTCCTCTTGCTCCAACTCTTGTTTCTCCTTTTTTTCCTCCTCCTTTTCCTCTTCTTTCTCGTTCTCTTGTTCCTTTTCTTTTTCCTCTTCCTTTTCCTTCTCTTGTTCCTCCTCTTGTTTCTTCTCTTTTCCTCCTCCTTTTCCTTCTCTTGTTCCTCCTCCTTGTCTTTCTTTTTTTATTCCTTATTATTTTTCTCCTCCTCCTCTTATTCCTCCTCCTCCTCCTCTTCCCCTGTGTTGAGGCAAGACCCAGCGACGAGAAAAAAAATAAAAATAAAAATAAACAAACTTCTGTCTCCCCAAACCCTTGACAAAAAGAGAAAGAGAGAGAGAGAAAAAAAAAGAGAAAAAAAAAGAAAACGAGAAAAAACGAAGAAAAATAGTGTGGTTTAGCTCGACAGCGACGCCAAACTGTGTTACCGGTGTGTGTGTGTGTGTGTGTGTGTGTGTGTGTAACCTTTGCCCTAAGCCCGACACATGGAAGGGCATCACTTGGTTCCAATTATAGGAAATCGTTGTTGTTGCGTCGGTAACGAGTGTCAGCCAATTGGTCTTTAAAGGGGGGGAAGGTGGGGGGGACTTAAAAACCCCGCCTTATCTTCCTCGTCCTCCTCCTCCTTCCTGTGTTCCTTCTTCTTCCCACTTCTTCCTTTAATCTCTCTCTCTCTCTCTCTCTCTCTCTCTCTCTCTCTCTCTCTCTCTTCCCCCACACACATCTTATACACTCAACTTCCACTCTCTCATTTCACTTCTCTCTCCTTCAAGAAGTCTTATCCTTCCTTCCCCTCGCCTTCCATCCAGGCAAGAAGGAGGGAACCAGAGTACCTGTGTGGAGTGAAGGAAGAAGGAAGGAAGGAAGGAAGGAAGGACGGACTATAAGGAAAGGGAGAGGGTTGGTAGGAATGAGAGGATACATATAGAAGGGAAAGAAGCAGGAGATAAAAAAAATCGTAAGTAAAGAATGGATCAGCAAATAGTAATGAAGAAAGGAAGAAAGGAAGGGAGGAAAGGAGACGGAAGAGGAATTAGAAAAGAAACTATAAGAGAAAACCAAAACGTTGTAAGGAAAGGAGAGAAGAGAGAATAGAGAAGAAGAATTAGGAAAAATGAAGGAGGGATTGGAGGACTGAAGGAAGGTATGGAGATGTATATTCGTATGTATGGAAGGACGGAGGGTGAGTAAGAGGGTATATGGGTGGTTAGGATCAGCTGGAGATGGAATACGTGATGGGTGAATAAGTTGAGTTGAGTGGTGTGTTTTGTTGTTGTTGTTCTTGTGTTTTGCATTGTGTTTGCTTTGGTAGACGTGGTGGTGGTGGTGGTGGTGGTATTAGTAGTTGGAGGAGGAGGAGGAGGAGGCGGAATCGGAGGAGAAAGAGGAGGAGGAGGAGAAGGTGGAGGAGGAGGAGGAGGAGGAAGAGGAGGAGGAGGAGGAGGAGGAGGAGGAGGAATAACAACAATAGCATTAATGATTTCAGATTTAACAATAACAACAACAACAACAACAACAACAACAACAACAACAACAACTCAGTAAATCCAACACCCAACACAAGGGCTAAATAATTTTCACTTCCTATTTTTCTTATCAAGGAAAGAAAAAAAAATTAAAACTACTCTTCCACTCCTCGAGCAAACCCCTCACTCACAGAAGCGTCTCTCTCTCTCTCTCTCTCTCTCTCTCTCTCTCTCTACTTTTTTTCCCCACCTCTTCTGTCAGACATGGCCTCCTTTACAATTTAGACAATCACTCCTTTATTTTCCCTCCTCTAAACACGTAGTTCGCAGAGAGGCAGAAAAAAAAAGAGCAAGAGAAAATAGACAAGAAAAAAAGTTAAATGGAAAGAAGTAAAAAAAAAATAGAAATAAAAACTTTGAAATTCACCTGTGGCTGGCTGATTCCCGAGCGCTAGAATCCCATTAGCTATTTCGATTATTTTCTAACTTTTCTCTATTTTTTTCCTATTTTCTGGGAATCTCGATTGACGCTCCTCTCACACCTGTACTATTTTCACCTTTTTTTCTTTATTTTCTTGTATCTTTTTTTTTTGGTGTAACGTTACTAAATTCTCTCTCTCTCTCTCTCTCTCTCTCTCTCCCTCAGAAGTGGGTAGGTACGCGTAAATTCTCTAATCTTTTAATCTTTTTCCCTCCTTTGTGGCGTGGCGGTATGTTGTGGTTTTTGTGCTGGGGTGGGGGCTGTGACAGGGGGAGGATCAGGTGAGGGGGTTAAGGGATCAGGTGGTGTGGTGCTGTGGGAGGCGTATGAGTCTTCGTATTATATTTATTTCCTTTATTTCCCTTACATGTGTAGGTTCTGATTGTGTGTGTGTGTGTGTGTGTGTGTGTGTGGGTAGGTAGGTGTGTGTTCGTTTTCTTTCTCTCGTCTTTTTCTTTGAGTTTTGAAGAGTGATGGACGGTCTGTTGTAGTGCTAGGATGGGGAGTCGGTTTAAGTGGGAGTATTAGTGGTAGTGGTGTGGAGTGGTGATGACAGACTAAAGAGGGATGTGTGGTGGTATAGGTGGTGATTGTGGTGATGTTGATGTTGCAGGGTGTGAGAGAGAGAGAGAGAGAGAGACAGCGGGGTGGGTATTAGTGTTTGTGGTGTTGACAGTAGCATAATGACAGTGCTTTCAAGGTCATATTTATTTTATCGGATGGACTGAAAGAGAGGGAATGTTATACTTAATTGAGACTGCTGTGAATTTAAAGTAGTAGTAGTAGTAGTAGTAGTAGTTGTAGTAGTAGTAGTAGTAGTACTAGTAGAAAAAGAGGGAGAAAGAGTGGAAGAAAATATATAACGAAAAATAATAATAAAGAAAAGAAAAGAATAGAAGAGAAAAAAAAAAGAAATTGGAAACTGAATGACTGAGAGACCACCGAATAGAAAAATAAATAAATAAGACAGATGAAAAAAAAAAAGAGAAACGAGAAGAGACGCACGATGAAAAATGAGAAGAAGAAGAAGAAGAAGAAGAAGAAGAAGAAGAAGAAGAAGAGGAACGTTGATGGTCTCACTTACATAGCTTTCCAATAATCCATAGGTGTATTTTTCTGTCTGATAATTTAGCTTCTCCCTTCATATTTTCTCCCTCCAGAAGTTTACTGCGACGTGAATGACTTGAGGGATGAGCGCCAGCCATCCATCCCACAATAATTTTTCTTCCACAGATAATAATAATAAACCTTCTCTTCCTCCATATTCCGGATTTATCAACGCTTCCATAACTTTACTGGGCTTTTTGATCAGAAGTTTTGTATGTGTGTGTGTGTGTGTGTGTGTGTGTGTGTGTGTGTGTGTGTGTGTGTGTGTGTGTGTGTGTGTGTGTGTGTGTGTGCTGCATCGATTATCTATTCGTAAACTGCATCTTTTTGTCATTGTTTTAGTCACCGGCATATCTACCACTTCTGTAACATGCAATAACGTTCTGCTTTAAGAATATGTCCTCATTTTTACGTACTTTGTGTATGTGAGTATAAAAGAACGCACGAACATAAACGAAAACCACAAAAAACAGTTGACCTCTACGTAGCATTCCTTCAATAAATCATACCTAGTAATCTTCACCTATCATCCCTGCCCATAAATTTGTCTAATCTTCCCTCAAGGCTTGCTATTGACACGGCCTGATTGCTGAGTCGGTGGTAGTAAAGTGTAATCATCGGCTGCAGAGGGAATATTTAGGCAGCTGTTATTTGCTGCATACCTAAGATGCTACTAGAGAATATTAACCCTTTCAGCACCACGGCATCATTTTCTGTTTTATAATGGAAACGGTAAGGCGATTTTTTCAGGTAAAGGATGGTATTTTTCCTAATTACTGAGCTAAACATCTGTTCTAGACACTCATCCACAACAAATATATCTTGGTGTGTTCCATTTTGACTCACAGATGTTTATTCTTTAGTGTTATGCGCTCAGAAACTGTCGATAACGGGTTTAAGATTCAGATCCACTCGCCTCACTCCGCCGCGGTCTAAGCCTTAGCAGCACGTTCAGCTCAGCTTGGCGGATTTGCTCCTCCCCTTCCTGCTCAGTGACGTCCAATCAAATACTCGTTTATCTTCCCCCAAGCAAGCATCACATCAATCACAAGGCGGCTGCAGGAGGGAGGGAAGGCCGGCTGGCTGGTCTTATTTTTCACTCAACTAATGATGTGCCTGGAAGAAGGAAGAGGAAGCGCAAAAATTGGAAACTGATTGAGTAATAGCGCCGCACCAACGAGGTCATGCAGCACCGGAGAGGCCCACGACAGAACGTTGTACCTGTGGCTAAGATAAACTCCTGTATGCTACTATCGACTTCAGAATCTTAGTGCACGAGCCGAGCATTATGTGAGGTCAAAACTTGAATACGCAACATGCATAAGAAAACAAGGAAATAAGGGAACCCGCAAGAAGCCACAAGAAGCTGTCAGCCCTACATGCGGCCATTCCTGAAGGAAACCTATTTTCACCTATCATCCTTATCCGTGAGTTTATCTTCATCTTGTTTTAAAGCTATCTACTAAATCAACACTAACAACTTGATTACTGAGTCTACTCCATTTACCTATCACCCTCTCAGGGAACCAATTTTCTCCTACTTCTTTTTCAAATCTAAGTTTATGAAGCTTGAACACATTATTTCTTATCTTGTCACGATTATTGATCCTGAGGGTTTTACTTAAGTTTCCCCTTGTTTTATTTCTATACTGTACCATTCATCACTTTTCACTGTTTTGCTTCCTAGATCATAAGTCTGGTCTACTGACGAAACGCTAAGAAAATATGACAGAGTTTTTTTGGCAGATGAGAGGACCTAACGTAGAAGAAAACTAAACTAAATACAGTGAGGGGAGTAACGGTTACCTAATTATTGTCCCATCTGATCTGCTTCCTTTTTCCTTGATCATGGCTGTACAACAAAGCCACTTGGTCCCTCAGAGAAAGCAAAAATAGAAATCTGATGTATGGGGAGTGGACGGATCTTCATTCACTCGTGGTAAAGGCTGCTAGACACACCCCAGGTACGCGGAGGAATACACTCTAGCTTTTTAGACGCCACCAGAATGCGGAGGCGCTGGCTTGTAGTAATCTTGAAGTATATCAAGTAAAAAATTATATTCGCCTGGAGAAATAGAGGAGGACGTGAGGGAAGTTTTAGGAAGGATTCATGGATGTAGTGAAAGAAGACATTGTTGTTGAAGCGTGTGAGTGAAGAAGGCGCGGAAGACCTAGCGATGGGGAAGTTTGATCCGTGGCGACGACCCCTGGTGACAGAAGAATAATAAGAGGAGAAGGAGGAGGAGGAGGAGGAAGAGGAGGAGGAAGCGGTAGTATAGTAAGAGAAAGTACGTCGTTTGGTCCATCCTGTGGCGGCTTATGAGGATGGACGGCAGCCAGATGACCCTTCCGAGGCGAAATCAAACCCTTAACTGTTATGGCTTCTCCTCAGCCTTAATAAAATGGTCTGGGGAAAGTTTACAGTATAATTATGAAAGACGAGAAACAACAGGAGTGACGGAGTTGTTCAGATTTCCTGGTGCCTGTAAATTTGTTATTGCTCATTAAATTCCTACAACGGTACTCAAATGATGCAGCAAATGTCATACTACCACCATCGCTATTGTTTCCTCCACTCATACCGCTGCAGTCACTACCCATTCTTCATTCCTCCTCCTCCTCCTTCCATTCACCACACCATCCACTGTCATCCACCACCTCGCCAAACCTCAAAGCATCACTCTAGTACTCAAAAAGTCAACAATTTGAGCTGCTTCAGGAGAAAAATGTCAAGATATTTCTGGATTTGAATTGGCCTAACCCTCTGACTTTTCTTTCTTGTAATGTACTGAATTTTTTACTTTTCCATATTTTTCCACTTTTCCAGCACTCTTCTCTTGTTAAAAATAATAGGTAACTTTAGGGTTATTTAGGTCGTAGGTAATGTAATTTTCTCTCACGTTTTCTCTCACAAATATGAATGTTTTTTTCTTTTTCTTTTTTTCCCTTTAGCCAGCCTCAGAAATAGTTAACTGATAAGGGGAATGAAGGTGTAAGCTCATATAACGTTCCCTCCCAATGTAGCCCATTTAAGAAGCCCGTTACCATTCTTATCATTATTGTTAATAGCTACGGACTTTTTTTTTTTTCCATCTCTTTCCCCTTAGCCAGCCGCAAAAAAGAAAAAAAAGTGAACTGATAAGAGAATCGAGACAGAAGATGATGATAATTTACAATCCTAATTTAGCCCATTCAAGAAACCATTACCACCCTTTCTTCTCCCTCTCTTTCTTTTTTTTTTCTTCTATTTTTCCCCTTAGCCTCAAAAAATAGTTAACTGATAATGGAAATGAAGGTGTAAGCTCATATAATATTCTCTTCCAATCTATCCCATTTAAGAAGCCAGCATCATCCTCCACATCACTGCCGCAAATAGACAAAACACTTTTTCCTTCATTTTCCTTTCAGCCAGCATAGAAAATCGTTAACTAATAAGAGAATCAAGCTAGACCATAATAATTTACAATCCTAATCTAGCCCATTCAAGAAGCCATTACCATCCCTCCTATCATCAAGGGAAGCAAAGTGATGGTCGACGGGGAGAGAGGGAAGGGAGGACAGGAGGGGAGCAAGAGTCTATATAACCTAAAGATTCACGGGAGTCACAAGGAAGGGAGTCACGGGAATCCACGAGGGAGGGAGTCACGAGTCACGAGGCAGCCCGGCGGTTCTCTGTAGGTCGTAAAAACAGTCTAGAGTCAGCCATTGGGTCGTTACGTTAATACGACCTGTGGCGCGCGTGATTAAAGGTTACGAGAAGACCATCGCCATAACCAACACCACCACCATTACTACAGTCACCACAATCATAACCACCACCACCACCACCACCACCATTACTACAGTCACCACAATCATAACCACCACCACCACCACCACCACCACCATTACTACAGTCACCACAATCATAACCACCACCACCACCATCACGTTCACCATCGCCGTAACTACCACCACCACCACCACCACCACCAATGCATATCTCCTTGACTTGACCTTCATAAATTATGATAAATTCTCGTGATATTCAGAGAGAGAGAGAGAGAGAGAGAGAGAGAGAGAGAGAGAGAGAGAGAGAGAGAGAGAGAGAGAGAGAGAGAGAGAGAGAGAGCTTTTCCCCACGGTCCAAGAGAGGGAAGGGAGCTCATAAGTGTTGTGACAGGTAAGTGACCGCTCCTGCTTCCTCCCAGGTATTGTTTTTCCCTCACCTGGGTCCCTTGGCGTGCTATGGGCGGCAAGGGCGGGAGAGGGAGATTGTTGGAAAGCTTTCTTTTTACGAGAGTTGTATTTTATTAAGGCTGCGATGAAGAGTGGCGTGTGAAGAAGTGTTTTGTGTTGACTTGTAATCGGAAGAGTTGTTGTTGTTGTTGTTGTTGTTGTTGTTGTTGGTGGTGGTGGTGGTGGTGGTAGTGTTGTTTCTTTCAAATCCGTATTCATATTCATATCGTAACACTTGTGAAATTCAAATGGCTTATCTTTTTTTTTTTTTTTTGCACTTTTTTCTACATGTTCAGGTCACGAAGGGTACAAATTTAGCGAGTTTTTTCTTTCCCTTTTAATTTTTAGTGTTTTTATTTTCAAAGTTAGGGTAGCTGGTCCTCCTCCTCCTCCTCCTCCTCCTCCTCCTCCTCCTCCTCCTCCTCCTCCTCCTCCTCCTCCTCCTCCTCCTCCTCCTCCTTCTCCTTCTACTGTGTATTGACAATTTTTATTACTAAACAACACATTCCCTGAAAGAAAATG
>NC_087153.1:36798021-36805521 GCF_035594125.1 Scylla paramamosain | reverse complement strand
TAATTATTGGTCTTCTCTCCTTTTCCCACTCTTTCTTTGTATCTTTTCTTACTGTATTCCTAATCTCTCCCTTTTCTCCCTTCTCGCTTTGTCATTTTTTTCTCAACCACGTAATTTTCAACCACATAAAGTAAGAGTAAACATTTGTACTAACACCAGCCATTAAAAAAAAAATAAATAAATAAACACCTTTCAAAAAAACTTAACATACGTATTCCAGTTGATTGATTCTTTAACCTTGACTTGCCGACTAACGAACGGGATCTTCATGCTGAGTTCCTTCCTATTCATTATTTCTCAAAGTTCTCAGCTCATTTTCCTTTTACGATTCGAGGCAATTAACCTTATTTATTTATTTTTTTTTCCCCAGAACCCTGACGTAAGTAATATCCTCAGGTCAGATAAGGGAATGACGAAATAGTTGCAAAGAGACTGAACATTTTTTTTCTTTTCATATATATCCAAGGTAAAAACTGAAGCTACCTGCGTAATTGGATTCATCATTATTGTTCGTGTTCTCGTTGCACCGTCTCTCTCTCTCCTCAGTGCTAAGATTTTTTTTTTTTTTACACACTGCCCACTGTTTACCCTTGGCGCTGACGGAGGATTGAAATTGCTGGGGGTGTTGGAGAGCTTAGTGAACTATCTGATTGAGAGAGAGAGAGAGAGAGAGAGAGAGAGAGAGAGAGAGAGAGAGAGAGAGAGAGAGAGAGAGAGAGAGAGAGACACAAAAAAAAAAAAAAAAAAAAAAGAAGGAAAGAAAGAACAGTGAAATAGAGTACGGGGAAGCAGAAGAAAATGAAGGATGAGTGGAGGTGTTACGAGGAAAATAGATAGAGAGTGGAATTAGACAATGAAAATGGAAGAATTAAGAGGAAGAATGAGAGAGAGAGAGAGAGAGAGAGAGAGAGAGAGAGAGAGAGAGAGAGAGAGAGAGAGAGAGAGAGAGAGTCTTCACCCATCTTCGCGGCGCCACACCTCATAAAGCTCAGGTATTCGCTAATGAGTTGAAGTGCTTTCAGTAAATACTCGATATGATCCGCAGGTTGACTTTTCTTGGCGAGTGAAGATTATGTCTCCTTTTATTGCGGCAGAGTAGAGGGTCGTTGCTGCTGCCTGTACCGCTGCTGCTGCTTCTGCCTCTGGTACCGGCGATGGTGGTGATGGTAGTGGTGTTGATAAAGGTAATGGTGGTGATGAGGGAATAAAGATAATGTTTGATTTATCTAGGTATATATGAGGCTGATAATCCTACATGAAGTTGCCCGGACAAAGTACAACACACACTCATACATATTTGAACATCATTATTACTCTTACTAATGATAATGATATGATGATGATACTACTACTACTACTACTACTACTACTACTACTACTACTACTACTACTACTACTACTACTACTACTACTTCTGATAATAATAATGATAATAATAGTAACAGTGTGATAATTAAAGACAGGAAGGAAATACCGGTGTATCTAAAAGCAGCATAAGACAAATGAAGCGGGTTATTCTCGGTGGAAACAGGAACTGCCTCACATTCCTGAAGCAGCGGAGAATAGCAGCAGAGGTGGGGGGCGTGCAGGTGGGCGGCGTGCAGGTGGGGGTTGCGTGCAGGGGGAGGGGTAGGTGGGGGGCGTGGTAAACAAGACACACGTGCTATTTGATACTACTGGAGCAGCGGCTTACGAAACCTCTCTCTTCTTGCTTCCACTGTTACCTGCCTTGCCATATTGATTAATATAGGTGCGTGGGTCGCCGAGGAATTCTTTACTAGATTCATGAAATATGCACACCTGTCCTGTTTTTGTATTGGTTAGGAGGGATCAAGTTGTTTCTAAGGTTATGCACGTGCAACAGGGAAAATATACACTTATGGCATAATGTCAGAGGTAGTTTTGTTATTTTTACTGTTTTATATTGGTGGGGAAGAATCTCGTTATTGTCCCATAATACAGATAAGGAAGGTAGTTTTTAGATTTTACAAGTGTAACAGATTCAAGGGAAATGCGCACTTATCGTCTGATGTTATAAGGGATTTTATTTTTTTTGTGTTTTTTTTTTTTTTAATGGTAAGAAAGAATTTTATTGTTATCCAGGTGTTCGCTAGAGATAAGAAAGATATTTTTAGAGTTTACAAGTGTAACATACTCATCATGATTTTATATATAATTATAATATTTTCGGTGTTTTGTATTGGTAAAAGAATATATTTTTCAGAGGTTCTCTTTAGATAAGGAGAATGGGTTTAGATCCTGTAAGTGTGCCAGTGTTTGATATCCTCAGCATCACACGTCATTTTTATCGTGTGTGACAAATTTGTGGCGGCGCAGCAGTTTGTCAGTGGGAATTGTGAACTGAGCGAACTATATCAATGCAACAATCATGTCATACGAGTATGGCGGTGGTTGTGTCGTCCTTCTCCTTCACCCCTTCAGTGAATCCTTCTTCCTTTCTATTATTCAACTTCAATGTCCTGTTTATCCTCCTCTTCCTTTTAAAATGTTCCTTCTACCTCCTCATCCTTATCTTCCATCTTCCGTTACACTCTTCTCTAATTTGCATAACTCTTCTACTTTCATCTACCTCCCCTGAATCACGGTCGAATTTGTAGCTTGAGCCCATGAACTGAACATAAGTACCACAAAGCCAGCCTGTGTGCTGGTGGGCGTAGCTGGGCGGTGCTCTTGGTGGCTGGCTGGCAGGGGAAGACTCGGGGAAGGCGGCTAGGGAAGGAACAGGGAGGGAAGGAGAGGAGGTATTGCTCACCACCAGACTGTCGTGTATACCTGGCCGACAAGGAGCCTCGGGAATGGGTTGCTTGTTCTTGCACACCCAGGCACACCTTTGTTAAGCGGCGACACATCCATCGTGAAGCCATGTGGTCTGTGTTCCTGTTGTGCTTGAGTCTCTGGTGTTCACGTCGCTTTCACTCCACACCTCGTTGATAGGGAGGAAAATGATGCGCATGTTACACATTAGCTTATTGTCTTAACCTTGCTTGCGTTACGGTTTTGTTATTATGTCCTTTAACTTTCAGAGCTGTGTTAAAGTCATTTGCATGAATACAGAAAAAAAAGGAGGTTACATAGAGTACATATGAGTTTAAGAGACTCTACTTCTTTCGGCTGCTCCCATCAGTCCTCTGCGCCTTTCTCAGTCACACCCATTACAAGCATGTCGTCTTTCACAGCACCCGTGAATGTTGTCTTAGGCCTTCCAGTCTTTCTCCTGCCGGGTATATAACTGTTCAAGAGATTACAGCAGAGAAACAGGCGTCCAAAAACTTGTATGTGATTATGGAAACAATTGTCAGTGAAAATATTTACATTACACACATCAAATTCTCCTGACCTTCCTTGCTTTATGTTCAGTGATACGATGGTCGACTCTTAAGCTCAACACTCCCCACTAGCAGCCATCAGCATAACACCTGCTCGCCCCTCATGCCGCGTCCTTGTAAGGGTTAAAGCAACTATTAATCTAGGGACGTGTAGGTGTCACGCCTCGCCTCGTCTCGGCCCCAGGTGCTGGCGCCGCTCCAGCCCCTAGGTGCCCACCAGCCAGCCTGACTCAACCCGGTGTGTGGCGGTGCTTGATTTAGTTCACTCAGGTGGTGGGAAGAAGCCCGCCCCTTCGCCTCCTTACGTGCACTCAGTGAATCCTGTGTGAGCGTGGTGGAGTGTTTTGCGTGTGTCTGAATGATTTATTGCAGCAACTGTCATTATAATTCGTATTGCTGTTTCTGTTACAATAATAGCGACAACAACAACAACAACAGCATCAACAACAACAACAACAACAACAACAACAACAACAACAACAACAACAACAACAACAACAGAAACAATAACAGCTACTACTGCTACTGACGCCAGTACCATCACTACTACTACTACTACTACTACTACTACTACTACTACTACAATTACCACTTGTGCTAGGATCATCTTTTCTTTCTCATGTTGTCATTTTTCTGACATAGAACAGAACAACTTTTGAACTACAGTTTTATCTCCTCCTTCTCCTCCTCCCTCCTCCTCCTCCTCCTCCTCCTCCTCCTCCTCCTCCTCCTCTCCACGGGCAGTGACCAGGGCTAGCCGGCTTGATACTCCTGCGTGCCTCCGTGCCAAGGGAGACGGGAGGAGGCGGGAAGTGTCAGCCGCCGATGAATGGATCAGAGAGAGAGAGAGAGAGAGAGAGAGAGAGAGAGAGAGAGGGGGGGGGGTACGTTGTGTTCGCTACTCTTGATTAATCTTGGAAGTTACGTTCAATATGGTCTCAATAGCACCACCACCACCACCACCACCACCACCGCCACCACCACCACATCTCTCTTACTCCTCCCCACGCCTTACGATCATGATAGATTACATTACCACCATCACTCTACATTCTTCAACCTTCAGTAAATTCCCACGCATCTTAAAACTACTTCTCCTTCCCACTCTCCTCTGCAGTCTCCTCAATCTCTTCCCTCTCCCGCACTAACCTTCTCATCTCCTCCCAGCCTCCTCTCGTCACTCTAAGCCTCCTCGCCTGCCTTCTTCCCTCGCTTCATCTTCAGTATCCCTGTTATCTTCTTCCTGTCTCCCTGGTATCCTTCTCTTTTCTCTCAGCGCTTCCAGTCAGATCTTGTTTACGTGTGTATATGTGTGTGTGTGTGTGTGTGTGTGTGTGTGTGTGTGTGTGTTTAGTCAGTTTGTTGTTGTTGTTGTTGTTGTTGTTGTTGTTGATGATGATGTTGTTGTTGTTGTTGTTGTTGTTGTTGTTGTTGTTGTTGTTTTCTTGTTCTTGTTCTTGTTGTTCTTGTTCTTGTTCTTGTTCTTATTCTTCTTTAAATTCTTCTTCATTCCTCCTTCTCCTTCTCCACCTCCTCCTCCTCCTCCTCCTCCTCCTCCTTTTCCTATGATTTATGATTAAACAGTGCGAGGAGAGATCATTTTATATATATACCAACGTACATACATACATACATACATACATACATACAGACAGACAGACAGACAGACAGACGGGGAGGTGGGTCGATTGATAGATAGACAGATAACAAACACGAGAAGATTGATTATTCGTTTATCACACACGGGAAGGAAGACCAGCAAGGGATACTGAGACAATCTTAGAGAAAAAAAAAAATGTGATTAAATTGTCGTGTGTCTGAAAGGATACTGAGCTTAAGAAGATGAGAAAAATGTATGATGACTGATGTTTTTTGTGACCTGTTTTTTTGATGCTCTTGAGAAAATAGGAATTGTGAGTCTGTGTGGTGGAAAGTAAAGGGGATAAGGGCGGTGTTATTATACAAAATGTCTGATAGTGAAGGTTTTGAAGGATACAGTTGGAAAAAGTGATGGTGATGAATAGAATTTTACAGGAATAGAATGTTAGATGTATGTACATATAGGAAGGAATGGAGGGAGAATGTTTACACTGTTAGATGCACCGATTGCAAGGAGTGAAAGAGAGAAACAGAGAGAAGTGAGAAGAATTTTACGTACATACACAAACAGAAAGAAAGATACATGCACATAATGATAAAGAGAGAATAGAAAATACGAAAAAAAAAACATTAAAAGCCTTAGTATAGAAAAAGGAAAAAAATAAATAAATATAGGAGAAAATAGAAAAGAATGAAGGAAGGATGAAGATGTTAGGGAGAAAGCAGAGAGAGAGAGAGAGAGAGAGAGAGAGAGAGAGAGAGAGAGAGAGAGAGAGAGAGAATATTATACTTTCACTTCACTCCTCTTCCTTCTCTCATTCCTTCATCTTCTCCTCCTCCTCCTCCTCCTCCTCCTCCTCCTCCTCCTCCTCCTCTCTTACAGCACCCCATAGATAATATCCGCTCCGTAATAGCTATCGGCCAGAGTAATACCGCAGTTTGGGGAAGCGGACGAAACATTCTGGGAGGCAGGAGTCGTGATCGCTTTGTACTGGGACGTATAAAGTTTTCGATCACTCCTTCCTTTTTGGTCACCTTTTATTTATCCTCAGCATATACCATTTTTTATCGTTATTTTGTGTCATAGTTGTGAAAGAGTGTGTGTGTGTGTGTGTGTGTGTGTGTGTGTGTGTGTGTGTGGGTTTTTTTTCAAGTTCTTATTTGTATTTTTATTGGCGTGTTTTTTTTTGTTTCCTTTGTGTATTTTCTCATGGTTCTTCTTTTCTTTTCCTTTTCCTATTCTTTTCTTTCCCCTTTTTCTAGTAGTAGTAGTAGTAGTAGTAGTAGTTTATTGACAAGTGGAAAAATAAGTAATACTGATACGAAACACAAAATACAAGATTACAAAAGGGCAAAGGAAAATCAATAATAGCCTAATTTTGTCCAGCTGGAAGCAACGCAAGTAAATATCGTGGAAGGCTAAACAGTCACCAATCTGCACCAGTCTTATTTATAAATCGCCAACACTTCATGCACAGTTCATGCACACATTTTCATTTAGTAAGTCTTTAACGTGTAGTAGTAGTAGTATTATTAGTAGTATTAGTATTAGTAGTAGTAGTTGTAGTTGTTGTTGTTGTTGTTGTTGTAGTTTATTGACAAAAAAAAGTTTCTCTCCACTGACCTTTCTTTCGTTAACTTTCAATTATTTTCTTATCATCACTCATTAGTTCGCATCTTCACACGTCTGATTACCACGCACGTTACTTTTTTCGTATCATACAAGATTAAAACCCCATATTTCCGTCGCCATGTATTTTTTTCCCAGAATTTTTGTAAACTTCTCCCTCGTCCTGATTTTAGAATAACCTCAAGATTTCCCCGTAATTTCCCCTCCACTTCCGTCTCTTATTCATTAAGTATAATGTTCTTTGCATAAGCTTTCTTTCAGATTTCCAAACACTTGAATATTGTAATCTTAATCTCCCCAGGTTTTCAAATTCTCTCTCTCTCTCTCTCTCTCTCTCTCTCTCTCTCTCTCTCTCTCTCTCTCTCTCTCTCTCTCTCTCTCTCTCTCTCTCATTGTTTGGAGATTAAATAATAAAAAAAAATCTTCCCTCAAGTTTTTCAAGTGATTACAACTCCATCTAGTATTTCCTCTTCCAGAGAGAGAGAGAGAGAGAGAGAGAGAGAGAGAGGTGGTGTGTGAATATCTGCTGAAAAGGGGAGGGAGTGAGAGGGGGCGATGAGATAGACGTGTGTGAATGTCTGCTGGAGGGTGGGAGGGGAGAGGAAAGGAAGGAGTAAGCAAATAGAGTCATACAGGTTCACTTTTCTCTTAACAAGTCTCAGGAACACTCAATGCTCACAGCGCACAGTTTAAACGATTGTTTCCAACCCACATCGTAATATTTTTTTTTTTTTCCGTAGAAATGTAAAGTCTGACTTCCTTATCATCATCATCATCATCTAAGTATCATTATTACTTGGTGATTATTGTTGAGGTGTTGGTACAAACTTTGGTGGATCGATTGATCTGTGTAATTTATGTTGTATGTACTTTATTCTCGTTGAACAGCATTGCTTCGTGATTCTCGAATGGCGAGGCTTTGTA
>NC_087153.1:36793021-36795521 GCF_035594125.1 Scylla paramamosain | reverse complement strand
GCCAAACCTTCATTATAGAAATATTGCTCTATACATCAAGCGAGGCGGTGGAAGTAAGAGTGTTGCTTAACTGAATACTCGTGGGTGTTACTGTTGTATTATGCAGACCTGAACTAAGTATAACTCCAGCACCGTAGTGAATTAACGTGATGGTCTATTCTATTAACACGGCGCGCCTAAACTCTTACCTGAACCAAAAATAAATAGAAACAGCAGTACTTGGCCGCCGTCAGATAGCCAGCATTCCCTCCGCAAACCTTTGAACAGTTTAGGTGCATTTCATTCTCTCTCTCTCTCTCTCTCTCTCTCTCTCTCTCAAGGACTAAGTCAAATTCACGTACATCTCATAGTTTGATTTTTTTTGCAGTATTCTTTTTTTTTTCTCTCTCTTCTCGTTCTCCGGTATTTTTCCCCCGCAGTCCGGTTATTGGACGGCGATTTTAATTACACTCCTGCAGGGACTAGCTAATTTTTCGCATTTATCCTAGTGGTTCCGTATAGCCCCTCTTTTTTTTCTCTCTCCGGGTGGTTGCGAGCGAGCCATCACCGCCTAACTGTTGCTGTTGTGTAGAGGAAAAAGTTTTTTTTATTTTTTATTTTTGTCTGTCTGTGCCTATGTATGGTTGTATGGATGGGCTGGTGGGTGCATGGCTGAATGAATGGATGGATGGGTGGATGGATGAGTGGATATAGGGGTGGATGGATAGCGTAATGGCGAAAGATTTTTTTTTTCTGTTTGTGTTTGTGTGTGGCTGACTGGCTGTGTTTGTCTGTCTATCTGTCTGTCTGTCTGTCTGTCTGTCTGGCTGGCTGGATGGATGGATGGTATAGACACGGAATTTTTTCTCTTATCTGTCTTTGTGTCTGGTTTCCTGGCTGGATGGTTGGGTGGGTGGGTGGATGGATGGATGGGTGAATGGATGGTTTTGTTTATAAATGGATGAATTAATTAATAGCGGTAGAGAAGGATTTTTTTTTATTTTTCAGTCTGTGTTTGTGTCTGGTCAGGTGGCTGTCTGGGTGATGGATGAGTAAATGGATGGGTGGATGGATGGATGGGTGTGTGTGGATGAATGGATGGATGAATGGATAAATAGTAAGTCTCTCTCTCTCTCTCTCTCTCTCTCTCTCTCTCTCTCTCTCTCTCTCTCTCTCTCTCTCTCTCTCTCTCTCTCTCTCTCTCTCTCTCTCTCTCTCTCTCTCTCACCATTCAATATTAGTGTGAATCTGTACACATAATTTCTAGCAAACATTTTTCATTACTTTGGCAAATACATTTTACTGGAAACCGGGGCGTAATTTTTTTTTCCTTTAACACAACGAATAACCAAGAGCAGCAGAACAATGGAAACAATGGGTAGTAATTTTCAGGTTAATGAGCGAGCAGCACTAGAAAAAAAAAAAAAAAGGGTACCTCTATAGTGCACGCATGAAAATAATTATATATGTATGTGAAAATTTCCCCGCCAAGTTTAAATTAGTAAATGCATAAATGAATTGATGAATGGATATGGAAACCTACCAAACCCCCTTTAAAAAATGAAATAAAATAAAAATAAATAAAAACACGATGGTGGTTTTTTTTTTTTAATTTCCTGCTGCCAAAAATATTTATAACTTTTTTTTTTGTATAGTGGTCGAAAATAATTTAGAGTAGTGATAGTAGTAGTAGTACTAACAATTGGTAGTACATATCAATCTAAATTTTAGACAGGTTGAATGAGCTAACGAATGTGTGTGTGTGTGTGTGTGTGTGTGTGTGTGTGTGTGTGTGTGTGTCAGGGAGGCAAGGAGGGAGGGAGGAGGGAAATAACATGTGAACACCGAATAGAGGGGGAAAAAAACGTGACTCGAAACATAGGTGTGTTGTCTCACTTTTTTCCCCTCTCTTTTGTTTTCTCTTTTTTTTCGCTTTTATCGGCGGAGTGGAAGTAATACACATGGAAAGAAGGAGGAGGCGAAGGAGGAGGAAGAGAAAGAGGAGGGAGGGAGGGAGGGGGAAGCGCGTCACAAGTTCATCGCGTCAAAGTGAAATCATGTGAACAATGTGAGCCGTCAAAACATCGACTCCCTTTCAGCCTTGCGCATAGAGAAGTGTTGAAAGCTCACATGATACTCTGGTGCTGGTGTGTGTGGTGGTAGCTATGCTGAGTGAGACTGAATCCTATTCCTGAACGTTTCGACGCCTCACCCACCTCCAGCAAGCTCTAGGAGAAGTTACTGGAGTTTCAAGGGTGTTTTCATGACTGTAGTGATGGTTTAACAGGCTCCATTGGAAGTTATCATGGGTCTTCAAGGGTGTTTTCATGTTTGCAGTTATAGTTTAGCATGCTCTGGTGGTAGTCATTGTGGTATTCAAGGGTGCTTTCATGAATATACTGATAGTTTAACTGGCACTAGTGGAAGTGATTAGAATTTTCAAGGGCCTTTTCATGACCGTATTGATAGTTTAAGAGGCGCTATTAGAATTTTTTGCGAGTTTTCAAAGGTGTCTTCACGA
>NC_087153.1:36768021-36785521 GCF_035594125.1 Scylla paramamosain | reverse complement strand
TAGGAAAAACATCCATGAAAATTAAGTTGATCATCTCTGTGGCCTTTGAAAACAGTCGTCACGGGAGGACAAAGAATACCTTACTCTCGTGTTAAAAAAGGATGAGACGGTTCAGATATTTTTCATAAAGGATTCGCATCACACAAAGCCGAACACTTCTTCAATCGTTTACTTAATGTTTGTCTGCATCTTTGCTTCTACGATACATGCATCTCTTTGGGTTTGATATTTTTTTTTTTATCGCAAACAGCCTTGAGAAAACTAACAAGACTGAACGTAATGAATCGTCCTTTGTGTTGAATTGTGTTTCTCGTTTTCTTCTTCCTCTTCTTCCACTCATTATAAGCCGCCTGAGTGGCAGCTAGAGAGGGTCATCACATGGGGAGGTCTCAGGGGGCAATGTAACTCAGTATTTCCTCATAAAGAAATAAGTGAGTTCGTATTCTCTCTCTCTCTCTCTCTCTCTCTCTCTCTCTCTCTCTCTCTCTCTCTCTCTCTCTCTCTCTCTCATAGACGTATATATATATATATATATATATATATATATATATATATATATATATATATATATATATATATATATATATATATATATATATATATATATATATATATATATATATATATATATATATATATATATATATATATATATATATATATATATACCGTTTCTCATTGCTCCTCCTCCTCCTCCTCCTCCTCCGTGCACCTTCAAGAGAGGGAGAGAGAGAGAGAGAGAGAGAGAGAGAGAGAGAGAGAGAGAGAGAGAGAGAGAGAGAGAGAGAGAGAGAGAGAGAGTGCAGTGTGGTCTTGTCGGAGGGAAGAGGAGGAGGATTATCCGAGAAATATAAAAGAGAAATGAGTTTTAAGTGAAAAGGAAGAGGAGCAGCAGCGGAAGCGGGAAGAGGAGGAGGAGAAGGAGAAGGAGGAAGGAGAGGAGATGGTGGTGGTGGTGGCGGTGGAAGTGGAGGAGGAAGAATTGCTGTAAGAAGACTAAGACACGGCCGAAAAAAACAGAAAAGAAAATAACTCAAGGAAGAAAAAACGCTCGGAGTAAATTAGAAAGGAAAAAAAAATTGACCAATATTTTCCCTTACGTACATAGAATTTAGGCAGACTTGCACAATTAACTACCATTACTGTTACGATACCTCCAGTTACGAGTAGGCAATTATAACTCTAAGATTCAAGACCCTCAGGCAAACAGTAACTCCAGCGAGCCATCCACTTGTCTGGGAACGATAAAAAAGAAAAGAAAAAAAAACTTAACGTTAATTAATTGAAGTCAGTCAGACGTGTAGCTTTTAAAATGACCGTACGTATGTTCATTAATTAAGGTCAGTTCCAGGCAATTTGCGTACAAGTGACGACGTTTTTTGTTGTGCAGGTAATGATAACGATGATAGATAGTAACCGCTGCAGTAATAATGATAATACGTATTAGGTGGTATGGGAATGCAATTAAGTGAGGTCGTTGGCGGCACACACGAGGAAATGCCTGTGAGGGGGAAAGAAAAGTGTCTCATTATCTTAGTGACTGTGATGAGAGAGAGAGAGAGAGAGAGAGAGAGAGAGAGAGAGAGAGAGAGAGAGAGAGAGAGAGAGAGAGAGAGAGAGAGAGAGAGAGAGAGAGAGAGAGAGAGAGAGAGAGAGAGAGAGAGAGAGAGAGAAAAAAAAAAATTTTAACTTATTTATTCATTTACGTATTTATTGTCTTTACATGCTTGTGATCGTGTGTAAATAACCAGTTTCCCGAGGTGAACCATCAAGACCTATAGAATATTGACGGACAAAGCTAGCGTTAACTGGAAATAAATGCAATACAACCAGTCTTTATTCACTTAGACTTCAAAGACTATCGAATTAAAGAGGGAATCTGTGAGCAATACAAAACAGAGTCTTCTTACACGGTGTTTTGTATTGTAGGTGGTGTTCATTGACGATTACAGATTGTGTATCTTACTACATTCTCTTCCTCTATGTTGTTCCCTTCAGTCTCAAGCCCTCTGGTGTGCTGAGAAGATGTTAATTGTCAGTTCTCGTAAGGAGACTGTCATCAGATCAGAGGACTTAAGATTTATGTAGGTCAGAATTCAAGTTTCCTTCCCACTCTTCCTCTGCGTTGTTCCCGTCAATCTCAAGTTCTCTAGTGAGCTAAGAAACTACTAATTGCCAGGTTTGGTAAGGAGAATGTAAACAAATCATGAGACAACATCTAGGCTAAAAGTCACGCTCCTTTCTCACTCCTTTTCTCTGTGCTGCTCCTGTCAATCTCAGGTCCTCTGGTGACCTAAGCACCAACCAGTTGTCAGGTTCGGTTTGGAGACTACTAGCAGATCACGGCACTTATGACTGAGACGAAGCACAGAGCATAGCGTGAGTGAATGCAGCAGCTTACTCAACTTCTGATTGTACATGCAAGGGCAGGCATTCATGAAGCATTAGCGTGGCATCACCGGCGTGGCTTGTGTAGTGTATGTATGAGGTGACTCGAGAGAGGTGACACGCGCAGCCAGTAAGTCGCCAAGCACAGATGACGACGATTAACAAGCCTTTCCTGAGGACGGACTGTGCGACGCGATGGATGGGTGGTGAGAGGAGTTACTGGGCCGGAATGAGTCTCCGTGAGCCAGAACTGACGTGTGTAGTGAAAAATTGGTGAGTACGAGTATTAAAAAATTGCCACCGGCCTAGATTCTTCGGGTTTAATAGGCCGTGACAGCAAGGCGGGCAAGGTTTCAACACCAACTTTTTTTTGTTGCTTCTCAACAAAAATCATTACAAAAAAGCCACTTGAATGTACTATTCCTTAAAAGAAAACTATACAAAATCAAGTTCAGTATGACAAAAAAATTCAAATAATAAAATAGTAATAAAAACAAAAATAAAAAATCAAGAACCCAGCAGATCATCTTCGTGACGTTTGAAAATAAGAGAAGCAAATGTGTTAAAGGAAACAACACAAGCCCATAACTTGCATGGACACAAAGGCGGGGAGGCGGGAGGCGGAGAGAGCACCTCAGCATATAGACGGTGAAGGCGACGGGCGGTATGGTAGTCATACTTGTTAGACTCAACTTGGATCGTGGGGAGATATGCGGGCGCAGGGCGTGAAGCGTTGGGTCCGTTGAGTCCGTGGCGGCGAGAATTAATGGTAAGTGAAGTGTTGTGGAAGCTGTTAGCGAGAATTGAATAATGGCGCCGCAACACTGGGGTCATATGTCGCTGGCTGGGTGATATGAGACAGCTAAGGGGCCGCTCCGGGTGTAGAGGGAATGGTCAGGGATAGAGGTATATGTGAGAATGGCGTCAGAAGGAGGGATATTTGTGGTGTTAGTCGGTAAAGTAGTAGTTGTCGTGGTGGTGGTAGTGATGGTGGTACAGTAGTAGTGTTAGTAGTAGTAATAATAGTAGACAATGAAAATAATTTCAATGATAACAAGAACAGCAAAAACAATATTACTACTACTACTACTACTACTACTACTACTACTAATAATAATAATAATAATAATAACTGACAATAACAATGAAAATAATAATAACAGGAATAATAGTAATAATAATAATAATAATAATAATAATAATAATAATAATAATAATAATAATAATAATAATACCACCACCATCACCACCACTAACAACAACAACAACATCAACAACAACAACAACAGTCTGCACTAACGTACCCTCTCGTCTCCGGCAATCCCTGCAGCTAATGATCCCAAGTAGTAATGAAGTTGTCGCGGCATTTTTCCCACGCTACTCTTAATTAACTACCGCACATTGGAGGCCGCGTGACGGGAGGAGGAGGAGGAGGAGGATGAGAAGGAGGAGGAGCAGCAGCTGTGGGTCTGAATGCCGCGGCGCTACAATTGACACTGTTAACTTACAATTATAATCAGTGTAACAATAAGCTGATATAAAAAAGAAAAAAAAAAGTAATGAACGTAACAATAAGGGAAATTGAAAAGGGTAAAAAATATATTCATTCTGCGTTTTGTAATAGTGTGACTAATTTAATATATGGCATTTTATGTTTTTTTTGTGGTGTTTTGTAATGAATTTCACTCTCGAGATGATGATAATGATGATAGTAATAATAATAATAATAATAATAATAATAATAATAATAATAATAATAATAATACCCTTTATTTTCAACCAAGGCCATAATACGTTAACATTTGTAAGAAGAAAAGATCTACATATATGTGTACAAAACAGGAATATAGCAAAACATAAAAAAAAAAAAAATATATATATATATATATATATATATATATATATATATATATATATATATATATATATATATATATATATATATATATATATATATATATATATATATATATATATATATATATATATATATATATATATATATATATATATATATATATATAATAATATGGGAATGAAAATTAAACGGTAAATTACTGATTAGATGTAAAGAGTGTGTTTGCTTTCTTTCCTCCCATTGTAGCCACGCCAGTGTAGTTTCATTATTGTTATTGGAAGGGTTTAATTAAGTGACGCGGAGGGGGAAAAGCCAGAAGATGCAATGAGTATTAGTTAATCGAAACACCTCGGTAACTAAACTGATCTTTGTCTAGGATCTTCTACTTGTCTTTTTTTGTTTTTGGTGGAGGGAGATGGAGGGACTTTCTTATTACCGTGTTTTTTTTCTTTCTAAGCATTTTATTTTAATCTTTGGCCTGTGTCTAATATGTATATATATAAAAAATTGAGGAGATCAACACAACCAACCACACAATCTCTCTCTCTCTCTCTCTCTCTCTCTCTCTCTCTCTCTCTCTCTCTCTCTCTCTCTCTCTCTCTCTCTCTCTCTCTCTCTCTCTCTCTCTCTCTCTCTCTCTCTCTCTCTCTCTCTTAACATTAGGCATTCTCATCACACTCTGCAGTCAGTCTCCCGGCAAGGCTGCAGCGCCACCAACACGTCCACCTCTTTAAGTCGTCGCCTTGAAGCCCCGCAGCCTCTTACAGCTTGTGCCTCCCTCTCATTCCTCAGTGTCTTGGCGTCTTGCTCTCCTCTGAAACATTTACCCCATTTGCTACTCAGTACTCCCCGGTTGCTACTTAGATGTGAGATTTGTTGCTGTTTGATAGGTATTTGATTATCGTAGTCTGGGTTATAAAGGAATATATAACAAGAACGAACAGCAGCAGATGTCTTGGTCCTTTGGCTGTTAGTGGTAAGTTTGTTAAAGGTGGGGAGAGGTAAGTTCTAAGGTCATGTGAAAGGGGTAGTCAGGACTGTAACTTCCTGGTTCTGTCGTAATGTTATGGTTAAGAATTGCTCGCGCACTCCTCGTAATGCGTCTTTAAACAACTCTACAAATTACCCTCATTTTGTTTTCGTTGCCAAAAGTTCCTACGAGAAAACTTGAGAGAACCCGATTAGCTAATTACTCAGCATCCATAATTGTTATCACGAGACTTAGTTAATGATTCGTAATTGTTTCATTTGGTGTCTTATTAAAAAAAAAAGATTGCGTACATGTTCTTAAGTTTACAGAGGTGTGAATGTCACCACCACCGTCAATAGTAACAATGATGTAACTCTTGCGTGGACAAATTATAAACTTTAATATTTTCAGACTTTAACATAAGAGTAATGCGTGGCGATTGTTTTACAGTCTTTTCAGATGTTAAGTATAACCATACACTTATAATGCAAAATTCCTATATGATCATCATCCTCATTGAGTTCTTTCACCATCATACACTGTAACTCAGATGGTGTATAGCTTTTCACAAACTTCCTCGTAAAGAATAACAGGCAAATTGATGTTTGTTCTTCTACTGTGTTTCTTTATATTCCTACGTCGCGATTTAGCCTGTTAGTGTATGATAGATAGTCTACTTCACAAACAAAGTGGTAAGGGTTAACAGGTGTGCTGCTGCTTGTTCTTCCTTTATGTTCTTTTGGGTGCCGTTCATGTCGCCAACTTTTCAGCGTCTGTCACGTCAAGAGCTCCTCCAGTCAGCCACCAAGCAGTCCACTCTTTGATGACACAGGATATTACATTCTTGCAGAAGTGTGTGAATGGAAGAAGCACCTTTCCCACCAGTGCTTCATTTCATCACCCTCAAACAGACGCCTACTCCGGAACATTCCACAGGTTCGCAAGTCGCACCTACGCTGGGTCACCTTTAAGACTCCCTTCCCCCTCCGCGTCTTGTCCAGCCTCCGTGGATTCCTGCCTATTGAAGTGTTTCCGTTCTCTATTCAGTCCTGGTCTCGTTAAGCTCTCCGTTGTCCAGTTTGTGTAGTAGTTTCATGTGTAGTTGATTTATCAGTGCCTGTGATGATGATGTGATGCTGAAAATAATCAATCTTTTCTTTTCCTTTTTTTTGCTTTTTTTTTTTGCTTTTCTGTTTTCTTTCTTTCCTACTGTCATATTTTTTTCTCTGCACATCTTTCCTTCCTCTTATCTCCTCATTTCTTCCCTTTTTCTTTTCATTCTTTCCCTCCTCTTCTCACTCCTTCCCTTCTCGTACCCTCCCTTTTCATCTCTTTTCTTTCCTTTCATCTCCTTTCCCTTCATTTCCCTTCCCTTCCTTTCCTTTCTCTTCCCTTCCCCTCCCTTCCCTTCCCTTCCCTTCCGTCCTATCTAATCCCATTCCCTCCCGTCCCGTACCCTCAGATAGCTCCTCGTGATACAGCGGTAAGATGCCCCAAGAGCCGCATCGCATTACATTCCCGGGAAGTGAAGCCGAAGCACCGTGCCAGTGTCGGTATCAAAGACGCTAACACCGACTCTCTTCCATGAACTCTCCACGCACTCCACTTGGTACCTCTGTCCGTCACGCCAAGTACAAAACTCACCCATTCATTTACTCCGCACATTCTCGATTTGTTCCCATAGTCAGCCACACTAAGAAGAATTTACATACCAACGCTACATGGGACAGATTGCAAATATCCTCCGAGGGTTCTTTAGTTATTGTGTATCATCCAAAGTAGCTGCGCAGGAAGAGAAGGCGCGTGAAGGGATGCAAAATTAATGTTCTCTCGGGCCAGTGCTCGCGTGCCACACACGGCTCGGCTCAACGTAATGCTCGCTAGGGACTATGTATATGAGAACTGCACGAGCTACTGCCATGGTTACGAGACGCGTGGCTTGTAAACGTAAGGAGTAGTGAGAGATTCGTGAGCTGTAAAGATCGGTAACTGTGAGATCGAGGTGTGAGTGTGGGTGAGTGTGGGTGTGGGTGGGTGTAGATGAGTGGGTAGTTTAATTATTGTGGGAATAGTTGTCTGCGCTGTTTTTTTCTGCCGTATTTTGAGTTTTCTTGGTCGTTAGTCTCTTTATCTACTTATAATTTGCTAGTTAGAAGGTTCCCCGTAGATGAAAAGGACTGAAGGTTGAGGGAAAATTGTAATGAACTGGACAGGTTACACGTTTTCTACATTTAACCATTAGTGTACTTAATTAAGACGACGAGACTTTAGTTTTCCCGTTTTCTTTAAGTGTATGGGAGACTGACCAATGGCACTGAAACCAATGAGGACAACAACAACAACAACAACAACAACAAAAGCAACAAATATTGGTAATAATAAATAGGATAAATAATAAAGACAAATAAGTCAATAAATAATTAAATAGATAAACAGTAAACAGAAAAGAGATAGAGAGAGAAAAAAAAAGAAAGCTCAATCGCTGTTTCTAAAAAAAATAAATAAATGAATAAACCAAAAAGTAACAAAAAAAATCAAACCAACACACTGTTCTTGAAGCAGCAGCAACGAAACAGATGTGGCCAAAACAAATCTCGAAACTACACACACACACACACACACACACACACACACACACACAGCTGCACCTTCACCACTTCACCTCAACTTGCGAGTCAAAACGTAGCAACCTTCCACCAGTATTGCGAAACATAACACCCAAGCATAAACAAACCAATTCCTACCCAAGCCTTCAGGAAGCACCACGAACATCACATCGCATCACATTTCTCTCTCCCTCTCCCTCTCCCTCTCTTTCTCTCTCCCTCTCTCTCTCTCGCTTTTGCTTCCTGTGTAACTTCCGCATTTTGGTCGTTCACTTCCTGGTAATTTTTCAGCAGGAGGGCGAGCAATTCACGCATTCCGCTGCCTCGCGCTACACGGCCAGTCAACATTTATCTCTCGCCGCATGTTTCTGCCAATCTGTCAACGTTACCAGACCGGCAGTGTAGCAGCAGGTGATTCCCTCCGGTGACAGTGTTGTGTGTGTTGCGTGTCCCTCCTATACTCCTCCTCCTCCTCCTCCTCCTCCTTCTCTTCCATCGCTTTGTGTTGCTGTTGCTGCTGCTGCTACTGCTGCTGGGATTGGAAAACGTGGGGTATGTGTTTCTGTCCTCCTCTCTTTCTCTCTCTTTCTCTCTTGCAAATCGGACGAGTAATTTATTTTATCCAGTCATGCTCAAAATTGGGGCAGTTTTACGAGATGTTAAGCATATGTCTGCATTTCAATCCCAGCATATATATTTTTCTGTTACGATCGATGTGTTTATATATTTTGTTTATTTATTGATCTATCTTTATCCATCTATTTATATCTATCTGTTTATCTCTGTCTATCTATCTATTCATGTGCCTATTTATTTATTTATCTTCTTTGTGTGTGTGTGTGTGTGTGTGTGTGTGTGTGTGTGTGTGTGTGTGTGTGTGTGTGTGTCATGGCGGGCAAGTACATTAAGTATGAGGCGACAGAGAAATCAGCAACATATATAAGTACTATTTTGAGATTTCACGACGAAACTTTCCCGAATATTTATCTCTCTCTGTGGTAGTGGTAGTAATAGTAGTAGTAGTAGTAGTAGTAGTAGTAGTAGTAGTAGTAGTTGTAGTAGTAGTAGTAGGAAGAGTAGTAGTAATAATGGATTAAATACGGAACCTTGTATTTATTTTCATTTCATTAATTAATCTCATTATCTTTGAGTAACAACACTTATATCTGAGACTCAAATTGCTATTGATAGACAAAATACACTACCATTATTATTACTATTATTATTACTATTATTATTGCAAGTATTATCATCATCATTATTATTACTTTGCCATACAGGAGAGAGGAAAAAAAGGGGGGGATGTGGGGTGGAGGGTCAGCTGTGTGTTGGTGGACTCATATGTATGGAGATGAGGCTTTACTTGCTGGTTAAGGGAGAGGGAGGGCGAGGGAGCGATATGAGACACCTTCCCTCTACCTTGTTCCTTCCATCCACCTCACACTTCTCTCTCTCCTCCTGCCTTGTCCTGGCGGTGATAGTGATAACGGTAATGGTCATGGTTGGTGTTGGTGATGGTGGTGGTGGTGGTGGTTGTGGTGGTGGTGGTGGTGGTGGTGGTAATAATTATAATGATGATGATGATGATGATGATGATGATAATAATGATAATAATAATAATAATAATAATAATAATAATAATAATAGTAATGATGATGATAATGATAATAATATGTACTATGCTGATTGTGTTTTTTTTTCTTTTTATGTGTATTTTTGCCCTCTTCCTCCTCCTCCTCCTCCTCCTCCTCCTCCTCCTCCTCCTCCTCCTCCTCCTCCTCCTCCTCCTCCTTCTCATTCTCCTCCTCTTCCTCCTTTTTCTTTTCTTTTTCTTTTTCTTTTTCTTTCCTCCTCCTCCACCTCTTTATCTTCTTTATGAACGAATAATTCCTATCAGACACACTAACAAATATTTTAATTTTTTTCCAGGTGTGTACCGTGCGCAGGTGTGTCACGTGTTGGAAGAGGTCACGGTGAGTGCGAATGAAGGCTGGAGGAGGAGGAGGAGGAGGAGGAGGAGGAGTAGGAGGAGGAGAAGGAGGAGGAGGAGGAGGAGGAGGAGAGTACAATTGTTTCAGATGAATTAGTTAGTTGATGTTATTGATCTTTCTTTCTTTCTTTCTTTCTTTTTTTGTCTTTTCATTTTCTTTTAGTGTTTTTTTCCTGTCATATAATCGCATTTTCAGTTATTTTGGGATACAAAACGACGAAAAAAGAAATAAAAGCTGGAAGAAAGCACCTTTATGAACACACACACACACACACACACACACACACACACACAGAGAGAGAGAGAGAGAGAGAGAGAGAGAGAGAGAGAGAGAGAGAGAGAGAGAGAGAGAGAGAGAGAGAGAGAGAGAGAGAGAGAGAGTCGTAATAGTTTTGTCGAGTAATATAAGCATAAAAGTCACCTCCTTGGCCAGTGCCTTGCTGTTCCACCGGTCATCAGCCGCCGGCACAGATTACTAACACGGGAAATAACAAGGAACAGGGACGAAAATCTGGTGTGTGGTGTGTGGTGGTGGTGGTGGGGAAACTGGTGCCACACGCAGGAAGGTGTTAAAGGGCACAGCAGGGGGCAGAATAACTCGTTTCTTTCTTTTTTTTTTTTTTTTTTTACTTTTTTTTCAATGTTTTTTTTTTTTTTGTTATTTTGGGATCTTATTTATATTCAGATTCATGTGTTTGTCGTTGTTGGTATTTTTCTTTTCCGTTTTGTGTTTTTCTTCCTGTTCCGTTTTCTTTTCGCATTAAGAATTTTCCTGTTCTTCCTTCCACTCTTCCTGTTCGTTCATCAATTTTTCGTCATTGGTGATTTTTCCCATTTTATTTTTAATTTCATATCTTTTCCCTGTTCCTTTTCATTTCTCATACTCTTAATATCCTGCTTTTCCTTCTGCTCTTCCTCTTCATGTTCCTGCTTATCTTACCCTTCTCTGCCTCTCTTCCCTCACACGTCCTCCATTTCACCAAACCTCACTGAAAAACGCATCTTTATTCCCCCTTCTTCCTCAATGTTATTCACTTCCCCGAATCTAAACTTTCCACTTATCCTTTCGTGACCTTCTCTTCCTTCTCCCCACACACCAATACTCCTCTCTCCTCTCAGCCTCCTTCACTTTCTTTCCTATTCCCGTAACCTTGATCTGTCCACGCCTTGCACCGCCACCCTTTCAACACCGTTTCTTATGCCTCGTCCCTCCTCTCGTCAGCTCCACTCCGGATGTTTCCACACTCGTGAAGGCTGAGTGGTGCCGTTTGAGTATCATTGTTGTGTGATACGTGGTGCTTCCTGTACGAGCGAGCGTCAAGGTATTTGGGTCATATTGAATTTGCATTAGCGTTTTCATTAGAGGGGAGGGTTAGGTTGGTTTACGTTAGGTTAACTTTAAATTTGTTAGGTTAGGTTAGGTTTAAATTTTTTCACTTCTTTCTTGCTGACTCCTTCACTGTGTAGATGACGATTTGGTTAATACTGAAGTAACATTAGCTTTTTCATCTGAGGACATGGTTAGGTTACTTTAGGTTAGGTTATATTTAAATTAATGCACTTCACTAATTTCGCTGCTGATTTTGGGTAGATCGCGATTTGAAAAGACGTCAGATTTTTTGCCGAGAAATAAAGAATTAAAGCCTGGAAGTTATTAAGGTTAAGTTATTTCTATAATCCCCAAATATTTTAACATTTGTGCTGGTGGTGAGGTACAGTGTGACCTTGTGTGTGTGTGTGTGTGTCTGTGTGTGTGTGTGTGTGTGTGTGTGTGTGTGTGTGTGTGTGTGTGTGTGTATCTAGTTCCTCTTGGCTAATTATATATTCACTGCGAATATTAAGTGTTGCTTTGTGTGCGTTGATATCAAGACTGTATGTTATATGGACTACAGATGTATATACGTATAATTGTGTGTTATAGGTACTGGAATTGTCTTGTATAGTTTTAATATTCTTGTTTAATTAACTGTAGTGTGTAAAATTCCTGTAGTCAATAAACTATCTATCTTTATCTGTCTGTCTATCTATATCTGTCTATATCTATCCAACTATCTATTTATATCTATCTCCCTCTCAGTGTGTGTGTGTGTGTGTGTGTGTGTGTGTGTGTGTGTGTGTGTGTGTGTGTGTGTGTGTGTGTGTGTGTGTGTGCAGTTCCTCTTAGCTAATTACATATTCACAGTGGAGGTTTACGCTGGTGTAATCGCCTCTCCTAATATTATCTTACACTCCACGAAATTTATGTGTATGTCGTGTAAACACCGCACTGTATCTCACTTCAGGAAAAAAAAAAAAAAAATGCGTTGACTTCTTTTCCTTTTGCCAGAGTTCTGCTACTGCCTTGTTACTTTTTCTTTGTACTTCATATAAATTTGCGAATGCGCTTTAGGGGTATTTTGAGTCCAAACAAGCGCAAATTATTGTAGTTAATGTTTTGTAAATGATGTGATTAATTTACCGTTCATGTCCTCAGTGATCCTTATTTGTGACCTTATTTGATGCACTTGCTTCATATTTTGTTGATACGGTTTTCAGGAGGCGGAAGCTTTTAATCAGTTATTACTTACAAGACATATTCATTTTTTTCTTCAATGCCAGCGCCTCTGTGTGTTATGGCAGTGCTTTCCGTTATTCCTGTTTCTTCTAATCTTGTCTTAAAACTATTTCTTTTCATTACATTACACTCTCGGAATTTGGCTTAACTTAGATAACTTAACGAGATTAACTTAACGATATTGCAGAGGTTGTGTGTGTGTGTGTGTGTGTGTGTGTGTGTGTGTGTGTGTGTGTGTGTGTGTGTGTGTGTGTGTGTGTGTGTGTGTGTGTGTGTGTGGTGGCGGGGGTGTGTTTGGAGGATTTCTTATTAATTGGCCTCACCAGTTAGCAAAAGATAGATTTAAAGCTCCCATGTTGGTCGCCAGCTGTTTAACCTTCACTGGGAGTGACAGGGTGCACATTCTCTCTCTCTCTCTCTCTCTCTCTCTCTCTCTCTCTCTCTCTCTCTCTCTCTCTCTCTCTCTGGCAAGCACCGCACGTTTAATCTTTTTACACGCGAACATTTTCTCCTCCCACCTTTCCCTGAGCGCCGCCCATACAGTTTAGCGAGAAATGTTCCTTTACAAAGAGACGCCTTTCGTGTGTTTAGCCTCGCCGCTGCTACACAAATACGTTCTCCTTTTTATTACGGGAATTTGGTGCAGACTTGTGATTCAGTGGTGTTGATTATACGTATTAGTTTGCCTCTCTCTCTTTGATTCATTCTTGCAAAATTTTATACCAAGGCGATATTTACGTAGGTGTTTTGTGCACGTAATGGCTACGCAGGGAACGAGTGCAGAATGTTTTAAGTAATCTAGCTCAACGTAACCTTACCTAACCTAACCTACACTAACCTGATGCACCTTAACCTATCATAACCTTACATTACCCCATTGTACCCTGCTTTATCTTACTTTACCTTACTTCACACTTAACCTAACCTAACCCAATGCAATCCAATCCAACTTAGCAAAACAGGATAAACTAACTGACTGATTAATTAAAAGAGTAACTAACCTAACCTAGCTTACCCAAACCTAACAACCTGACCTATCCTAACTTAACCTAACCTCACTTAACATAACCTAACCAACTATCAAAACTAACCAACCAGCCAACTAACTAACAAAACTAACTGCGCCTTTAAGAAAACCACCTGCAAAAATACAAAAGACAAAAGAAAAAAAAAAGTTAGCTTCGAGGTTCCAGAATTTCCAGGACAGTTCAGTGTAGCGTCCAGGAAGCGAGCACTACCCAATCCTCTCCCAATCTTGTCTGCGCAATGATTGGAAAGCAGAGACCGGCTGAACACTGGCTCTGAAGGGAGGAAGGGAGGGTGATGGGAAGGAAGAGAGAAAGGAAAAGAAGAAAAGAATGAATGGAAGGACAGAGAGACAGGGAGAGAGAGTGTGTGTGTATGTGTGTGTGTGAGAACCGTGGGAAAGAGAAGCGGTCGTAAGAGAGAGAGAGAGAGAGAGAGAGAGAGAGAGAGAGAGAGAGAGAGAGAGAGAGAGAGAGAGAGAGAGAGAGAGAGAGAGAGAGAGAGAGAGAGAGAGAGAGAGAGCCATGAGTCTTGCAAGGATGTCAGAATAATGGGATAAAGATGACTTATTGTAAAGCTTTGCACGTTTTGTTTTGCCCTAATACCACCGGATTAGCTCTCTCTCTCTCTCTCTCTCTCTCTCTCTCTCTCTCTCTCTCTCTCTCTCTCTCTCTCTCTCTCTCTCTCTCTCTCTCTCCACATCAGTGAGAGAGAATTAAGGTCAACGAAGACAAAATTAACTTGGGTAATTAGCAAAGGGAAGAGCAGGGAAACGTGGGTGGAGGAGTGGGAGAGGGAGGAAGAGGAGGAGAAAGAAGAAAAAGAGAAAGAAGAAGGGAAAAGGTGAGGTGTGAGGACGTGGAGTGCGAGAAATGTTGTGGAAGGCAGAGAAAGAAGAGCAACCCAAAAGAAAGGATGAAAGAAAGAGAGAGAAAAAGAGGAAAATATAAAATGTTCAATGAAGGGAAGGTGAAAGATGACGTGTAAGGAAAATCTCTGAAAAAAAAATTATTATTGATTTTTATACGTGTTTCTTTTTACGTCTTTTACTTTCTTATGCTCTTCACTTCAATAAACTAGTGTAACTTACCAGAGAGAATTGTAAGGGGCAACAGGTATGCTGCTTTTGGCTCTATCTTTGTGTTAATGTACGGTACAATGCATAATCAGTCATTTTACACCATACCTCAAGATATCAGCTACGCATATATAATCAGATGTAATCTTTACTGTTTTGTTCTTTGTTTGTGTTCGTTGATATTTCATTGCATAGTTAACACCACCATTAACTCAATATTACACGTAAAGAAATATAATCAGATGTGATCTATGCTCCTATTTTGTATTCATTAACGTTTTAAACAGTACTCGCCTACATAACTCAAGATTTCACCTTAAAAAAAAAATATTTCGTATGCAAGCTATGTTTTTATTTTGTTCTTTCCTTGTGTTCACTAACGTTCATGTACATAAGCAACTATATAACTCAAGATTTCACACAAAAAAAAAATTCCCTGGATAACAGAGTACGTTCTTTTTATTTTCATTGTGTTCATTAACGTTCATATACATAAGGAACCATTTTTTACACCATAACTCAAAATTTCACCTTAAAAAGATATTCCTAGATATAACGTACACTCATATTTTGTTCTTTCTTTGTGTTGATTAACGTACCAGTGCATAATCAACAACAAAACCCAAAATTTCACCTAAAAACACACACTCACACACTCCCTCAGATGTAACCCCAAGCATAACATTTGAAACGACCGAGCCAATCTTGAACTTTTGGGTGGGAGTCTCCTTCACCCTTGCATATCACTTTCCTTGCCTGAAATGCACTCGATACCTCGCTTTTTATGAAGGGGAAGGAAGCGAAGACCTTGTAATGCACGAGTTTCTGGATGCAGGATTTATTTGAATTTTTTTATGGAGGGAAGCAAACTGAGACGTTGTAATGCTCGAGATTCTGGAGTTTCTGGGTCGCTGGTAACGTGAGACTGGTGAAGAATGGGAAGCATAAAGTATCGGCGAGTGATGTGTATTGAAATTATGGAACCTCAGATGCCAGGCGCGGTGAGTAAAGGGGGAGGAAAAGGACGAGAGAGAGGGAGAGGGAGAGAGGAGACCAGGAGTGAGGAGAATAAGGTGACAGAGGAAAAGGACGAAAAGTGTATGGGAAAAGTGAGGAGGCAGTGAGATTCAAGGTCAGAATCTAACGTAAGAATGGATTCAGTCTTTCGGTTTTATTTTCCGTTTTATTCTCTCGTTTATTTATAAGCTGATGGCTCGAATTTGTCTGTGGTACGGCATTTATTTTAGCCTCGCGTTGGGTAATTCTTCAGTAAATATGTATTTCTTCCTACCTTAAAAAAAAAAAGACACTGTTGGTTGTATAATTCGTATTTTTGTTTTTATATTCATTCATTTCTTTATAGTTTGATGGTGTGGAAAGAATTAAAAAATGGTTTATCTTATTTAAAAAAATCTTTCAACAAACTCACTTCCTTCCTTCTCAAAGGAACAAAAAGACTTCAGCTCATTCAATCCTCACATTTTTTCTCTCCCTTCATTCCTTTAAGTTTAATGTTAAATTGTGAGCAGCAGGTAACTTACTTTAACCTCCTAGTGAATCATTCCTCACAATACACACACTACTTTTTCCCTTCAACAATAAAAGAATAAAAAAATAACAAGCTCCCTTTCCCTTGACGGGCAGCACACGTGGCGGCGCTCCCACAAAACGGGCCGCGGCTCGGACAAGTCCCGGAAATTTCATGTCTTACCCAAAATGCAAAGAAGGTCTGAGCCTCGCGGATATTCACCAAAAAGAAGAAAGAAAATTCCCCCAAGGACGCAGTGCAGACAGTGGCCGCCGCCGTGTGCCTCTGTCTGGGTTTCAGTGCCGCGCCGTGCAGCTCCTCCGACCTCAGACCAGGGCAGCAAGACACGCAAATCCCCCACCAGGGCTGAATGGTGGCTGGTGTTTGAGGCCTTTGCGTCTTGCAGGAATGTTATGAGGTGCTGGTCTGGTGCGGGGCTTTGTCTTGGTGCTGAGTGACGAGGGTTTAGTGACGTCTACATACCTGGCAGTCAGAGTTAGGAGTGCTGAGTCAGAGTTGTTTACTGCAGAGTCTAGGCTTTGTTCCCCGTGACCTTCCTACCAGACTTAAATCAATCAATTATTCCATCACAGCTTTTAGTCTTGCTCAAGGTTACAGGAGTGGAAATCAATGGATTGCGAGTGTTGGTAGTGTAAACATTTGAGTGCACTTGTATACATTGCCACACGTGTCTGGTGTGCAGGTATTGGCTTTGTAGGTCCGCGTTCGTCATGAAAACCATAATAAGACGCACGAGCCGCGCCTTCTCCGCCTCTTGTCATTCCCGCAGGCAACGTCACCGCCCATTGTGGACTGGCAGGTGAAGGTTTTGACTATTTCATCTAAAGCATGACATTAATTAGCCTCTAAAGAAGTGCAAGTTTCTTTTGCACAAGTATTCTAGCAATCTCCATGTCTCGGCCTCCCATTTGAAAATAAGATGGATTTCAAAAAAGAAAAAAAAAATCAGAAATATTTTCCTTGGTGATTCGAACAAGGACACGAAAACAGCCTCAGTGAGCTTTTATTATGAAGCAGTGTTGCGTCGATATTCTGTGCAATCATGGTTCTCGATCATGAAACCTCGCTCATTGGTTCACCACTCCCGTAGACTGACATTTAACCATTTTGATCACAACGCGTGCGGCAGATGGCGCAGCATAATCGCTTTAATATTTTTTGTTCCCTGTTGTTTTCCTTACGAATTACTTAAAAGTGTATTTACACGCATATCACTTTATTACCTTATGTATTTATTTGTTTATTGGTCTTTTATTTTATATTTCCTCAGCAAAAGCATGGATACAGCGATGAGTGTGTCGCAAGGCTGCTGCCCGCCATGGCCGAGACTCGAACACGCGATAAAACTTAATGGAAGTCATAAAACTGATGCAATTATCGTAGCGCGTCGCGCCGTGCCAAACACTTATCCTGTTTTGTCCACCGCCCATTCTTGGACAGCATTACGTAGATGAATGGGCCTCGGGAGACCCTCGCCGCCG
>NC_087153.1:36758021-36760521 GCF_035594125.1 Scylla paramamosain | reverse complement strand
AACAATACATAGGGAAGGGAGAGAACAGAAGGGAGACAATGTATAAGTTGAAATAAACACGAGACGCGACACTTGAGAGGCGAAAGAAATCGTGATGAGGGACCAGACATCATTGTTTGCAGTGTATTGAAGGGAACGACAAGTTAGACAGGTGAGTGGTAATTGGAGAGAGAGAGAGAGAGAGAGAGAGAGAGAGAGAGAGAGAGAGAGAGAGAGAGAGAGAGAGAGAGAGAGAGAGGATGAATTTGGTTATAATACACATGCATAAAAAATATAAAAAAAACTATCTCGAAGTAGTATCAGTACATTGTCTTAGTACACACACACACACACACACACACACACACACACACACACACACACACACACACACACACACACACACACACACACACACACACACACACACACACACGTATTGCAAACACCATACATACATACATACATACATACATATAAATGAAAGAAGAACAAATCTGACAACAGAAAAAAAAGAGAGAAATAAAAAAAGACACACAAATTACTCCTCCATACAAATGAAAAAAAAAAAATAATAATAATAATACAGCAAAACTCAACAACTCAATTAAAAATACATCCAAGTAAATTTACTCGTACAGTCAAGCCATGAAAGGAAAAGGAAACGAAGACAGACTTGCAGGAAACAAGGAAAGAGAAAGAACTGTGGCTGGCTGGCTGTCTGGCTGGCTGGCTGGCTGGCTGGCTTGCTGGCTGGCTGGCTTGCGGGTTGGTTGGCTGGCTGGCTGTCTGCTGCTGAGTTTAGCAGTAAAGTAAATGGACGTAGGAAGGTATTGGTTAACTTTTGCATCAGGAGGACTGAGAGAATAGCCCAGGGAATGTGTAGCCGGTCTTAATGGGAGCCAGGCTGGGAGGAAGCTGTCAGTGAGCAAGTTCAGGGCAGGAGTTTTAAATGTAGCTTAGAAATGTCTTAAAAACAGAGAATTAGTGGAGAGAGTGACAGTGAGAGTGAGAGAAAGTAATACTGCAACAAATACCTCTGACTTTACTTCTACCTGAGACTCGTTATGAATAAACTAACAGAACGGGGTGTCGGAGGCTTTCAAGAGGAACTGCAGCCCCCCAGCACGCCAGCAGCAGGACGGAGGGAGAGAGAAAAGACACAAAGCCGCAGATTACTGGATTTGTACTCAACTTCTCTGATTCTTTTCTCTCTCTCTTGGTGTTTTGTGAGGGAAGACAGACGAGAATGCAGGAGATAAGACTGAGAGAGAGAGAGAGAGAGAGAGAGAGAGAGAGAGAGAGAGAGAGAGAGAGAGAGAGAGAGAGAGAGAGAGAGAGAGAGAGACTAACTGAGATTATGAGTTAAAAGTTATGAATGAAAGGAGTTTAGGATTAGCACAGGTTTTCACTCCTCGAACGAAATCCACGCAGACTTGAAAAAGAAAAAAAAAATGCTTAGAGTGAAACTGAATTATTGCTCAGAGTAGATAAGAATAAATAGTAATAACAGTGAAATATTTAAGTAAGAGATGTTAGATAATTATAAGGAAATACGAGGATCATAACATTGCTTTTCCATTGTCTTACCATACTGCCACGACTTAAAGCAACGTGCACGAGTCTAAATGAAATAGTTAGTAGCGGTGCAGAGGCAGTGAAGTGGTTAATGGTGTCTGATAGATTGAAATAAACTACCAAACTATACATAGAGAGAGAGAGAGAGAGAGAGAGAGAGAGAGAGAGAGAGAGAGAGAGAGAGAGAGAGAGAGAGAGAGAGAGAGAGAGAGAGAAGGGGGGGAGGGAGTGTGAGTGTAGGTGAGAATGGCTGGCAAACCCACATCACTCCTTACCGTGTTTGGAAGAACATAGGGGCCTGGTGACGTGTGAGGGACGGCAGTAAGGAGGGACAGAGAGGCAGATTAGTGGAGGAATTGGTGGATTGAGAGGTGAGTGGGTGAGAGTTGATGCAAGAACAAGGCAAAGGACGAGCGTTGCGTTTTCTATATTTTCACTGTTTTCTTTCTTATGGGGAGGGGTATCTATAGTAATATTGAAACTTGTGACTTCCAAATGGTAATAAATAAGGGTTATTCTCTCTCTCTCTCTCTCTCTCTCTCTCTCTCTCTCTCTCTCTCTCTCTCTCTCTCTCTCTCTCTCTCTGTGTGTGTGTGTGTGTGTGTGTGTGTGTGTGTGTGTGTGTGTGTGTGTGTGAGTGTTCATTTTAATGGTCGTTTGCTCATCCAAGTCATTTATCTCTCTCTATATGTGTATCCAATAAGTTCAGTGTTTATATTGCTCTCTCTCTCTCTCTCTCTCTCTCTCTCTCTCTCTCTCTCTCTCTCTCTCTCTCTCTCTCTCATATTACTTTAAACCTTTAAGTATCGCTTTCACACACATACACACACACACACACACACACACACACACACACACACACACACACACACACACACACACACACACACACACACACACACACTTTTTAGAACATAAATTGTTGCTGTTGCTTTTGCTCTTG
>NC_087153.1:36753021-36755521 GCF_035594125.1 Scylla paramamosain | reverse complement strand
AGTAATAGTAGTAGTAGTAGTAGTAGTAGTAGTAGTAGCAACAACAATAGCAGCTCAAGTAGTAGTAGTAGCTGAAGCAGTACACCAACCACCTTTTTTCTCCCCACCCGAGTCTCAATCTTCTGCCTCGCCGCACGTCCCAGCCTCTGAGGCAAGGCTGCGGGGCTCGCGTGTGTGCTGCCCCGTCACTGAGGGCCGGGCCGGATGCGTAGTGCGAGACGCTGTGGATGAACGCAGCTGTGGCGGTGCTTCAGATGACGGGCAGATGAGGCGCTGTAATGCACGTCCACCCTCTTTTGCGAACCATCTGGATTGCCTGAAAACACACACGCCCATGACAGCATCAGAGGAAGTAGTGCAGGAATGTGCTATAGTATGTGCAAATGTGGAAAATGAGGGGATGTAAAAGGCGAAGGAAGAATTAGGAGTTTAGGAATATGTCAGTAGAGTGGCTGCAATGGTGTGGTGAGGCAACACTCATGTGGTAATTGCCGGAGTTGAGTTAATGGTATTGGGTTATTGTTGCCCAACCAGTCATCAGGCAGCGGCTGTTGTTGGTTTAATCTTTACGCGCCTCCTTGTTATCAGCGAGTCTTGCTGTGCTCGTAATGACTCCACTCGCCCTCCCGTGACCTTCCCCAAAGTCCGCCCATCGCCAGCTGCTGCTGCTCCTGCTCCTGCTGCTGCTGCTGCTGCTGCTGCATCCTGGGTGCGTGGCTGATGACTCCGCAAGCAATATAACACAGAAATAATGATAATTGTACATGATGAAGATAATGATAATAATAATAATAATAATAATAATAATAATAATAATAATAATAATAATAATAATAATAATTATAATAATAATAATGCATTAACAACAACTAGAATAACAAATGATTGTTAAAATTATGCTTTATCATAATAGTTACTTTTGGTTTTGTTATATAGATGTAACAATTCCTTCTCCTTTTCCTTTTCCTCCTCCTCCTCTGACAGACGGAAAGACAGACAGACAGACAGGCACCCAAGCATACCAAGAGTAGCGACTCAAGAATTGACAGATCGGAGGCAAAATCTTTTCGTATGGAACACTTTTAGAAATTGACTCCCTTGGGAACACCTTGCCTGGGATTCACGGCTCCTGCAGGCGGTGCTGACGGAGAGTGTGCGCTCAGATAACATCCAGGAAGTGACTGAAGGCGGGGGAAGGTGGTGGAGGTTATGGCGAGCATATGGGAGCGAGTATAGGATGGTTTGGAGGTGAAGAGATGTAGGAGTGTGTGCAATGGATGAGATGTGAAGTGTAGATATGAGAGAGAGAGAGAGAGAGAGAGAGAGAGAGAGAGAGAGAGAGAGAGAGAGAGAGAGAGAGAGAGAGAGAGAGAGAGAGAGAGAGAGAGAGAGAAATAAAAAGCAATCCTGTTCTGATCTAAATAACTTGAAAATTCTCCTTGTCTTCTTATTCCTTTCCTCCTTTCCTTTTTTGTGTTCTTTTTGCTACTTCTTCTGCTCCCGCTCCTCCTCCTTTTCTTCTTCTTCTTCTTCTTCTTCTTCTTCTTCTTCTTCTTCTTCTTCTTCTTCTTCTTCTTCTTCTTCTTCTTCTTCTTCTTCTTCTTCTAAGAACAACAATAAGAAGAGTGTACAAGAAAATAGAAGGAAAAGAACAGTAACAAGAACAACAGACACACACACAAACAAAGAACCATACAAACAAACAAACAAACAAACGAGTAGCCATGGAAACGAAAAAAAACAACTAGTCAATCAACCAAGCAAACAAACAAACAAACAAACAAACACTAACAAACAACATCAACAACAGCAGCAGCAGCAGCAGCAAACAGATTATAAAAAAATAAAGCCTTTTATCCTCTTGCTTAATTATGAACATTTTTTTTAATTTTGTGCTGTTTAATACGAGCATTTTGAGGCAAACTCTTCTTACAATACGAAGCAAGAATGTTGTATTACCAGGTTTCAGAATTTTTGCAGTTATGATATTAGGGCATAATGAGAGAGAGAGAGAGAGAGAGAGAGAGAGAGAGAGAGAGAGAGAGAGAGAGAGAGAGAGAGAGAGAGAGAGAGAGAGAGAGAGAGAGAGACAAAACAAAGAAATGAAATCTAATATCCAATCTTCCTTTTTCATCCTATCTTACCTTATCCTCCGCTCCTCTTCCTCCACGTTATCAATTTGCTTTTGATGCCAGCCACCCAACCTTGCCCATCCACCCACTCACCCTTCCAACCCAAGTCCCCCTTCCTACCTTCCCTATGACCTTCCCTTCTAAGCTTCCACGGTAACTTAACCTAACATAACTTAACCCAACCTAACCAGCCTTCTCCTGCCCACCCTCCCACTCCGACCCTCCATTCCTACCTTCGCCTTTAAAGTTCCCCACTAACCACCAGCCTCCTCCTCCTCCTCCTCCTCCTCCTCCTCCTCCTCCAACCGGTAATGCTTCAGATAATGGCTCCCTGAAAAAGCTATTAACTTGAACATAGATTAGAAAAC
>NC_087153.1:36720521-36745521 GCF_035594125.1 Scylla paramamosain | reverse complement strand
ACCCCACCTCTTATCATACTTCCCCTTCAACTTTTCCTCACTTCTCCCCTACCATTATTCCCCCTTATCCCTCTCCCCCTTTCACCCGGGCCCTCACACTGTCCAGGATCCTTCCCACCAAAGGAGCAGGGAAGCCCTCATCATTGCCCTCATCCCTCACACCCTCATCATCTCCCTCCTCTTTAGACAGACTCTGTGTCCGCATTACCCGGGATGAAGGAGGCAGAGAAAGACGGACAGAGAAGGAAAAGGAGAAGGAGGAGGAAAGAAGTAATGAAAAAGATTATAGTAAATAGGAAAAAAAATAGATAAAAAGGGAGAAATTACAGGAGACTTTTGTAACTGCATGTTGTTTTATTTTTTGCATGAAAAGAGACAAGGAAAGTAATGTTAGAATAAAGAAATAATAAAGAAAGAAATAATAAGAAATAATAAAGAAAGGAATGAAAAACTAGAAGGAAACGAGAGAGAGAGAGAGAGAGAGAGAGAGAGAGAGAGAGAGAGAGAGAGAGAGAGAGAGAGAGAGAGAGAGAGAGAATCGCATAAAATTCTTAAAAAAGCTTTAACGACCAATCATATTAATCAGATGTACTTACACAACAATAAAGACACACTCATAAACCAGAACTTTGATTGCTTTCCTCCAAGTTATATTAATAGCGGTGGTAGTAGTAGTAGTAGTAGTAGTAGTAGAAGTAGTAGTAGTAGTAGTAGGAGTAGTATTAGTAGTAGTAGTAGTAGTAGTAAAATAAAAATGATAACGACAGTGGTGATTCTTGCTGGAGATGTTTAGTGGTAATAGCTGCGCATGTTTTATACAAAGACTGAGACTTGAAGACCTGATGGCTTTTTGCAGCTTCCCTTATGTTCCTGCGATCATGATTAAATATAACGAATATAGAAATAACAGTAAGAATGATGACTAACTTAATGAAAGCAATCAGAGTAACGACAATGGTTATAATAATATACCGTACCTCACATACTTAAATTATCTGCTCTCCTCATAGAAATAAAAATGACAATGATGATAATGATTGCAATGATGATGCTAACATTAATACTAACAATAATAGTAATGCTTATAATATTCGTGCTTTACAAAGGCAAATTATCTGCTCGCCTCATAAATAGAACAGTAATAATGATAAAAATGAATGTAATGATCATGATAACATTAGTAGTAACGACAATAGTAATGATTTTAATATTCGAGCCTTACAAAGTCAAATTATCTACACGCCCCCAGAGACTCCAGGCAAACAAACCCTTACCACTGAGCTAATGAGGAACAGATGCAAGACGGAGTGGCATTCAGACTAATTGCTTTGTCACGGAGGAGCCGCAGAGTGTAAGAAACAAAACCACCATGTCGTGCCTGACCTCATTAAAGAGAAGCAGTAGCGGAATGGAAGGCATCAAACGCTCTCTTGTTTTGATGATGATTAGTCTTTTCCGCTGACGAAGTGGCTGAGTGGTGGCTGGGGAGGAGAGGAGAAGAGAGGATACGTGGCTTCTTTGAGGTTTTATGACTCGTCTTTAAAGGGACGTGGCTTCAGCAGGAGGGTCTAAAGGGCGTGAAGTAGTTGTGTGAGTTTAAGGACAGAGTTTGGTGTGGCTAATATCAATCTATCACAAAGTTTGATGTCACTTGCAATTACTGGCTCAAGTATTGGTAATGTTGGTTGTGTTTGAAGGGACGTGGGTTCAGCAGGAGGGTCTGAAGGGCGTGAAGCAGCTGTGTGAGTTGAAGGACAAGTGTTGGTGTGACTAATATCAATCTGTCACAAAGTTTAATGTCACTTGCAATTACCCACAAATATTGGTAATGTTTGTTGGTTGTGTTTGAAGGGACGTGGGTTCAGCAGGAGGGTGTGAAAGGAGTGAAGCAGCTGTGTTTGTTGAAAGACAAGTGTTGCTGCGGCTTATATCACTCTATCACGAGGTTTGATAACACTTGCAATGACTGGCTCAAATGTTGCTCATATTGATCATGCATCCCTCTTTGGTTCTTGAGGTTACCTTAGTTAGAAACGGTAACCTCAGTTGAAATAGCTACCTCAGTTAAAATCGTTGCCTTAGTTAAAAATGGTTATCTTAATTAAGGTGGTTACTACAATTAGAATAGTTACCTAAATACTTACTTCAATTAATATGGTTACCTGAATTAAAATGGTTACCTGAATTAAGATACGTGCGATGAGTCGCCGCGTGCCCAGTGGTGAGAAGACGAATATTCCACATCTTAGCAAAATAAAAGTGTTTAGTGCAAGAATTTATAGGTTCCCATTTAAATGCCACTATGATCCTTAAGGTATGCTCGTGAGTGGCTGGCGATCATGTTGGTTCTGCGTGGCAATAGCGCGCTACGATTTCACCATTACTAGTCGTCATCAGTGAGTGGTGACGGAAGGCAGCGCGACGCAACGACGCCTGGATTAGTGCGTTTGTCTGGTTCGTGTGTTTTTTCGAGAATGGTACTGTGAGCGAGATTTTATTATTTATTTATTTATTCATTTATGTATTTATTTATCTACTCATTTATTCATTCTTCTATCCTTGTTCGATCTTTCATCTACGTGGAAAAAATGAATAAATAAATAAATAAATAAAATAAATAAATAAATCAGCATCTCATTAGTAGTAGTGGACGGATGCGTGATGCGAGTGTACGCACGTAGGACAAAACCTGCTTCGAACGGAAAACTTCCCTTTGTCAAAAAGAAGAAGAAGAAGAAGAAGAAGAAGAAAAAAAACTATCAATTATGACTTCCTAAAATATCGGTATTTGCTTTTAAACAATACACCTTTAACATTAATACTAGATTTTCTCTCCAAGTTATACTCGTCAGCATACATGCATACATTTTGGTCTTGTTTTGTGGCTGTGGATTCTGTCACCTTTAATTTTAGCCATGGAAAATGTTTGTCTTACTTTGCTCTTTAACTTTTTTTTAATTTTTTCATGTAAGAGGGGGACTGGTCAAGGGCAACAAAAAAAAAAAAAAGATCCATTAGAGAACCAGTCTTTAAACAGAGGTCAAAAAAAAAAAAAAAAAAATCGAAAAACGGAGCACAAATATCTTGAAATCTCCTTCTTTAAAGTCTTGAAATCATAGGAAACAGGAAATACAGAAGCAGACAGGGAGTTCCAGATGTGGTTTTAGCATACGGAGTTCTGTTCCTTGAATGCTTTTGTCCCGTCACCGGATCTCAGGTGACGCTCACAGCTCGATGCGAAAGCCTCGGTAACCTCTTCCTTGGTGGCGAGAGTCTCAGAGGCTCAGACGCGTAAGCTGGAGGGAGTGTTGAGAGGATAGCATTGCGTGTGGCTGCGTGCTGGGTTAAGGCAGTCACGAGCGCTCCTTAGTGGAGTGTCGCTTCTTCCTGTGTGTTGGTTAAGGCAGTCATGGGCGTTCTCAGTGGGCTTTAGGAGAGCCATGCGGAGAGGCGGTGGAAGCTGAGGGTATGTTTTGGAAGGTGGAGGGCCAGGTGGTCATGTGTCATTCCTGCAAGAACAGATTATGTGAGGCGCTGGAGGCCAGGGTCGCCTAGTGGCCTTGGAGTGTGGCTTAGGTTTGGTAAGGCTGGGTTACATTAGCTTAGGTTGGGTCAGGTCACTTCATGTTTCATCCCTACAAGAACAGATTATGTGAGATGCTAGAGGACAGGGTTGCTTAGTGGCTTTGGGGAGTGTGGCGTTAATTTGTTAGGTTAAGGTAGGTCAGGTCGTATTTCATTCCGGCAAGAACAGATGATGTGAGGCGCTGCAGGTGGCGGCCATCTGGCGGCCTTGCAGAGTGGCGTTGTCAAGTTTAGAGCCATAATTTCTCCAGTCATGAAGTAAAAATCACCTTTAGTTACTCTATTACTTTAATTATATCTTGTTTTGTTGTTGTTGTTGTTGTTCTATTCCAGTTAACATTGTCATTTTATAAACTTTACAACTGAACTGAGGTATGAATGAATTAATCTCCTTTACCTTATTGCAGGAGCAGGAAGAGGAGAGCGAGAGAGACAGAGACAGAGACAGAGAGGCGGCCCGGGACGAGTCTAGGAGAACGTGAGTTATTTACGAGTTTTGACAAGTTTTGCAGCTGTGTGTGCGGCGCGGCATGCATGTCCCTTTAACGCTCCTGAATTGTGTATCAAGCACTCGCCGGGGATTTTGATGTTATGCATATAAATCACGACTAAGTGGCGTGTAAGCTTCTAAACTATATTAACTCACTAAGTGCTTGTATACAAACACACACGCACGCACACATACACACACACACACACACACACACACACACACACACACACACACACACACACACACACACACACACACACACACACACACACACACAGAGAGAGAGAGAGAGAGAGAGAGAGAGAGAGAGAGAGAGAGAGAGAGAGAGAGAGAGAGAGAGAGAGAGAGAGGAAGGATTTGTTGACATGCAGACTCTTGCAAATGATTTATACTGACGTTTTGATGAGTGTTTCCCTTATGACTAGTGGTGGAGGAGGAGGAAGAAGAGGAGGAGGAGGAGGACGAGGACGAGGACTGCCGGTTGTTGCATGCGAAGTTACAATTGAAAACACAAATTGGTGAAGTGTTGCGTGCTGGGGACAGAAGAGTTTGTCTGTGTGCTACGGGAAATGTGGACAGAAGAGAGAACAGACAATAATAAAAGCAGAGAGAATGAGATAAAGAAGAATGCTGTGAATAAGTATAAAAGGGAGGACAAATAATAGAAGACAAATGACAAAATATGGACACAACAGACAAAAATAACAAAGAAAGAGAATTATATGGTAAGAGAGAACAGACAAAAAATAAGAATGAAGAGCATTAATATAAAATGGAGGGCAAAGAACTGGAAGAAGAGAAATGAGAAAATATGAACGGAAGACATGACAGACAAAAATAACTCCATAGAGAATAATATAGAAAGAGAGAACAGACAAAAATAAGAATAAAGAGAATAAGATAAGAAAGGTGTTATGAATAATGAGAAAGGGAGGGGAAATTAAAGAAGACAAATGAGAAATATGGACTTAAGAGAGAGAACAGATAAAAATAAGAATAAAGAGAACAAGATAAGAAGAATGCTTACAGTATAAAAAGAACGAGATATAAAAGAAGAAGAATGAGAATGGAACACAAGATATTAGAGCAGAAATAAAGGGAGGGAAACAACATAAAAGAAATAGAAACATGAAAAATAGCAGAAAATGAAAAAAAATAACATACCAAATTTCCTTTTTCTTTTCTTACTTCTCTCTCTCTCTCTCTCTCTCTCTCTCTCTCTCTCTCTCTCTCTCTCTCTCTCTCTCTCTCTCTCTCTCTCTCTCTCTCTCTCTCTCTCTCTCTCTCTCTCAATTTATCTTGAACCTCGCTTTCCCATCTACTTCATTCTTCTCCCGTCACTACTTTTCGTTTCGTTGTAATATTAGTGGTAGTAGTAGTAGTAGTTAGTAGTAGTAATAGTAGTAGTAGTAGTAGTAGTAGTAGTAGTAGTAGTAATCTTTTCATTAGCGTTTCCATTTTTCTTTCAAAACTCACAGTATACAACCAAACTTTATCTACACACGCTTTTCCTCAAGTTTCTACACAATTCTCTCGCTTTCTCTCTCTTGGTGAGTTAGTTTTTTCTTTTTTTCATTCCTTAAATCTCTCTCTCTCTCTCTCTCTCTCTCTCTTTTTTTTTTTTTTTTTTTATTTTTCTTCCCCGGTGCCGTGTTCCTACAAGCGGGAAACTGTGATCACATGGTATTATCTAAGAATTATGCTCGCCTCACGCTGGGGAACGAGACTGTAAAAGTTTCTGTTTGGGTGTTTGGGTGAAGTACGTAATTGCTTTACATGTCATTGCCGTTGTAAGAGAATGAGGTAGGTGATTAGATAGAAAACTGTACAAAGCAGTCTGGTTTGGCTATGCTTGGTTTGGTTAAGGGATGTTTTGCAACGACACTTTCTTCTTTTGTATTGCTTTATGCGTTTATACACTCAAGAGTACATAGTCTGTATACTTTTATCTTGTATATTTCCATGCATTTTATAGTTTAATTTTCTTTATCTTGTGTATTTTTAGAATCATATATATATTTTTTTTCAGAATTTGTTGAGGTCATGATTGCATTCATCTATATTTCTATACATACAAGAGTTCATCGCTTGCTTGTCTTTATCTTGTATATTTCCAAACACTCTGTAGTTTACATCCTTTATCTTGTATGTTTATAGAATCACGTGTCTTAGAATTACGGAGAATATTGCTATTTGTTTTAATTAATCTACTTATGTTTCCAAGGTAGCATTCACATTCCTAATAATTTCCAGGCAACACATAGAGATCACTGTTCTGTACAATTCTCACCTCTATATCACTCACTTTGATCAGTTCATCACATATAGTAATTTCATGACTCATCACCTTCCTATTTGACAATTAATTCAACCTGATTAGCATGCACCGATAGATACTGTGCACGTGTATTTGTGTGAGTGTCAGTGATTCACGAATGTTCCCCATCACCTGTGTTAATGAAAGCATCCTGGACATTAATTAACAGGTGAGCAGCCGTCCAAGCATCACCTAGCAAGCCGCCAGGTAGAGAGGATGATTTAGACTTTTATCAATTTCTATAATACTTCAACTAATGGACTGTGTTCCTTATAATATAAATGCTGTTTAAATTATTGCTTCCTCTCTGTCTTTTAATCTGTAATTCGTGACTTTTCCATCCTCTTTTTTATTTTTTCTACCGCCTCTTCCTGCGTGCTCTCTCATATTATGCCCCCAAGTCTTCCCTCTTCTCCTTGTCTTCTTCCTTTCCTCTTATTCATGTCGGGAAAAGATAAATGGAAGAGGAAATGCGAAGAAGGAGGAGGAGGAATATGAAGAGTAGGAGGAGGAGGAGGAGGAATAAACAACCAGAGATGAGATAAAAGAAGAATGAAACACTTTCCTTCCTATCCTTTGTTTCCTCCTCCTCCTCCTCCTCCCCCTCCTCCTACTCCTCCTCCATCTCTCCTCACCTCTTCTTGCACACTTCCTCCTCCGCTCATTTCCTTTCTTCATTCCTTACCCCTTCATCCTCATACCTCTCAGTGCAGCTCCTTCCTTCCTTCCTTCCTTTCTTTCTCCTCCCGCCTCCTGCCTCCCGCCTCCCGTCTCGCTCCTCCCGCTGCCTGGCGCCACCTCCTCTCGCTGGCTGAGTGCTGGCGGCGCCGTGTCGTGGGGCCTTCGCAAGTTTTGTGAGTTTCCTTTGTGATTAGATTTTTTTTTTTTTTTTGTTCTCTCTTACACGTAGAGTGATGTTGCTTTTCCAAGTGGTGATGGTAGTGGTGGTAGTACTAGGTGGTGGTGATGGTAGTGGTGGTAGTGGTGGTGGTGGTGGTGGTGGTGGTGGTGTTGGCAATAGTAGTAGCAATAATAATAATGATAATAATAATAATAATAATAATAATAATAATAATAATGATAATAATAATAATAATAATACAGACACGGTCGTAATAACAACAACAGCAACAGTGACACAAAAGATAAATAGCAATAACAATTCCTTCACACCAAGACACTGAACAACGTAACGCAAAGACAAATAAAAGCGACATTAACACAAACAACAATTACAACACCAGTCCTTGAAAAAGAAAACGGCCAGAGGGATTATCGAAAATTGTAGTATTAACCCTTTCATTACAATACGCTGCAATAGTCGTTAAAAGCATTGCCTAAAGTCTCTACAAGCACGTACAAGAGGACTGAAATAATAGATGTTCCAGTATTCAACCTGTATAATGCTTAGTAGTGAGACGTAGAAATAAAAAAAAAAAATAAAAAAAACATGTCTCAGGAAGGATGGTGTACAATAACAATGGTAAGGTTGATAATTTACACGCCTTTCCCTTCGTCTGGTTGTGTATAGGAGGTGCTGGCACATTGTAATTCACCTTTCAGGAACGAGGGTGAGGTGAGGAAGCATCCCTGCCTGGCTGTAATGAGAGAGGTAAAGAACACAGTGTTGGTGTAGTGTGTGTGTGTGTGGTGTGTGTGTGTGTGTGTGTGTGTGTGTGTGTGTGTGTGTGTGTATACTTTTTGTTGCCACCTAATCGTCTGAAGAGCGTGCTAAACTCCTCTCTATCAGTTGGTCAAAGGCAATAATTGATTCAGCACATTGAGGGGCAGCGGTTCCTTTGTCCTCAATCACCATATGTAGTCAGCAATTATTATTTTTATTATTATTATTATTATTATTATTTTAACTATTGCCTTCACACCACCCCATGAAATTATTAAAAGGATATTTCCATTATGCATCAGTTCCCGAAAATTATTTAGAATATATTTCAACTATGCATTTACTCTCGAAATTTGTGATGGGAGTAGGTATTGAAATATGAATTATATATATATACCTATATGAAAACACGAGGCTTTTTTAATACCTGACTTGTCACACTATTGGCATAATTAATCAATAACTTCATGAATAACAGCCATTCGCGTCACGTTAACTGCATAATACATTTTTGCGTCATAAAATTCGATATAGAAAACGGGATTATTGAAAAGGTTGCCACGTGTCGGTAACGCTATTTATTCCCCAATTAGTTGTCCATTAGAGTGTCACTGTTCACTGTCATCACCGTGTGTATGTGTGCCACTGTGCCGTCACTGTCTGCTTGTCATGGCTGTGATTTCGCTACCATCGTCTCATTCAACATCATCATCATATATCTAGGTCCTCACTGTTTTAATAATATTTCTATCTTAATTACCTTTTTTTTCATATTCCATTATCAGTATTAACGTAATCATTACTATCTTTCAATCATTCACCATCATCATCATCATCATCAATTTCATATTTCATCATCACTACAAATATCCCCATGCCATGTCCACTTCTTTAATTCATGACGACCACACATCACTATCATACTGCATCACTTACTGCATTCCCTTCACCATCACTATCATTTTCCCGCAGATCTTCCAATACCCCCCTTACCATCCTTAACTATCCCTTACCACCCTTAACTAAATCATCACCCAACGCCTATATTTCCACTATCTTCACCACCATTACCATCACTATCATTCAGCACCACCCGACTCAAAAACAGCACCCGCACATCACTTCACCGTCTTCCTGCCTTAGTACACCAAAGCACCACCACCAGTATCAATCTCCATCATCACTATTTTTTAAAGCTATCCTTCCATCATCATGGTTATCGCTGTATCACTCACTAATATCTTTCGTTATCTTGTGGATGAGTTGTATTACTTGAAGGAGAAGATTTTGACGAAGAGCAATAAGAAGGAGGAGGAGGAGGAGGAGGAGGAGACACGAGAACAAGCAACGAAAGATGGAGGAGGAAAATAAGAAGACAAAGGAAGCGTTGATAAGACAGGAAATTAATGGTCAGCCGAGAGAAGACGAGGAGGCTGAAGAGAAGAAGGAGGAGGAGGAGGAGGAGGAGGAGATGTTGATGATGATGACGGTGAAGCAATAAGAAAGATGAATAGGAGAGAGCTAAAAAGAGGATCGTGGTGGTGATAATGTTTGTAATAGTGGTAGTGGTGGTGGTGGTGGTGTGGTGGTGGTGATTGGTGGTGGTGACATCATGATACGAGAGAGAGAGAGAGAGAGAGAGAGAGAGAGAGAATGAGAGAGAGAGAGAGAGAGAGAGGAGAGAGAGAGAGGAGAGGAGAGAGAGAGAGAGAGAGAGAGAGAGAGAGAAATTGAATCTTTCCATGCAATGGTTTCGCGAAAATCGGCTTATTCTCTCTCTCTCCTCTCTCTCTCCTCTCTCTCTCTCTCTCTCTCTCTCTCTCTCTCCTCTCTCTCTCTCGCTCCCTCTCTCTCCTCTCATGGTATTGCCTCAAACCTAATAATTAATTTCTCCCTGACACACCTGGCGCACACCTGTTTTAAGAGAGAGAGAGAGAGAGAGAGAGAGAGAGAGAGACAGAGAGAGAGAGAGAGAGAGAGAGAGAGAGAGAGAGAGAGAGAGAGAGAGAGATCAGCACATCACAAAACTACTTCATAATCTCACAATATTTAGACACCATTTCGTAACACCTTTCTCCTCTCAAACAAACAAACAAAAAAACAGAGAGAATATATGCAAACATGAGGGAAGCTACAAACACACAGCAGAGTATGTACATAATGAGGAAAGGTGTGTTGACAAATGAATGTCTCATCAAAGGCGTCTCGTGTGCTAAAAACTGGACGAGTAGCACAAGTGGTTTCGCCAAGTGACTTTCTCGACCAAGGTGGTGAGAAAAGAGAGAGAGAGAAAGACAAAACAACAATAAGCACGTGGTTTAGTGTGAATATCCATAGCAGGTGATACAATATTGGTTTCTGTCGAGTCACATGCAGGTGAGCCCATTAATTTTGGTTACGTAAGTGTGTCTTGGTGGTGGTGGTGGGTGGTGGTGGTGAGGTGGTGTATTATTAATTGACTGCACCAGCGACCCGTATGTGTGCAGTGAGGGGATGTGAAATGCAATGAAGGAAAGTAGGCAAAGTGTGCTGGTCATGGAAAACGTGGCGCTGCTGTTGAGGGAAGGGGACTGTTGGAAAATTGAGTTTGGTGGTCCGGTGCTTGGTGCTTGTTTTTTTTTTTTTTTTTTTTTTTTAATTCGTTCACAATTATTTATTTTTTGTTTGTTTTCTGTTTCTTTATTTATTTATTTGTGCATTTATTTTATTGATTTACGTCTTATTTATTTGTTTATTTATTTATTTTATTTATTTATTTATTTATCTATTTACATTATTGTTATTTGTTTATATGATTTCATTATTAAGTTTTATTTATTTTTTTCATGGTGATTTTTTAACAGAAGAGATTTTTTTCTCTGCGTGGAATTCAATTATGTTTAAGTGAAGTTTATTGACCATTTCACTTTGTTTGGTGTTTGTTTCGTCCCTCGTAACATCTTCCCTGATACAAAAAATACGAGACATGCATATAGAAAGAAAGACAGGCAGGTCTGACATTCGTATTAATTGTGAGAAAGAGGACTGACTGATTAAAAGAAAGTTATCGCGAAATATATAGTACAAATAGATGATGATGACGAAGATAACATAGTAGGGATGATGATATCCAGACAGCAAATACATATAGATATCACCACTAACATATCATATTACATCACCATTTCACATTGTATTAGTATTAGAATTACTCATTGCACTTATATTAAAGACAAGGCTATTACCACCCCTCCCTCCCTCCCTTCCTCCGTCCCTCCCCGCCAAAATGAGACCAGGTGACCTTAATCCCCTAATTGCCTTTCCCAGTAAGAAACCCGCCCCTTTATGACACCCACGTGTCTCGCCCCTCCAGGAACTTGCCCCTCGTGACGCAACTATTCCGCTCATTAACCCTTTCACTCCTATTTCGTACATCTTTCCTTAATTACAAATTTCTGAGATTTTTTTTCCTTTATGCAACTCTCTTCTTAGGATCAGTAATCAGGAATAGAACAAGAAATAATGGGCTCAAGCTTGAAAAGTTAGAATAAAAAAAAGAAAATGTAAAGAATTGGTTCACGAATAGAGTGGTGGATGAATGGAATGAACTTACTAGTCAGTGTGTTAGTGTTGAATCATTACGGAACATTAAAAAAAAAGATCACACAGATATATGGATGGTGATGACATGTGGAAATATATAGGTATGTTTCGTACAGGGACAGCCACGTGTAGGACCGACGGCTTCTTGCATCTTTCCTTATTTTCTTATGCAATCAGGTTCTTATGTTCTCTAGAAATAATAATAAAAAAAAAAAATCTATTCCTTTCATCCTGTCTTGTAGGTACTTGTAGATATTTTTCTATCATGCCTGTAGTGAAATGAACAGTTGTTTATCGCTGGGAGGGTAAAGTCAATAATTACTCCAGTACCTTGATTCGCCTTGCCTTCCTGGAGCATTTAACTGTACTATATAAAGCAAGGCATGAGTCATCTAGCAATGCCTCGCTCTCTGAAGTGGTGTCGCTTCCCTTGTGTTATGGAAAGGTGTGTTTAGAAAGGTGGTACATGTAGTGCAATCTTTGTAGCAATATAGTGTTGGTGATCTTTTTACAGCATCTGAGAGTGGTATTCTTGATAATTTATTGATTTTTTTTCTCTCTCTCTCTCTCTCTCTCTCTCTCTCTCTCTCTCTCTCTCTCTCTCTCTCTCTCTCTCTCTCTCTCTCTCTCTCTCTTCTTCTTCGTCTTCCTTATCATCGTTGTTATTTTTCTTTTTTTCCTCTTCTTCTTCTTCTTCTTCTTCTTCTTCTTCTTCTTCTTCTTCTTCTTCTTCTTCTTCTGCTTATCTAAATCCTCTCTTCATTTCTCTCTCATTTTTCCCTCCATTTCTCCTCCTCCTCCTCCTCCTCCTCCTCCTCCTCCTCCTCCTCCTCCTCCTCCTCCTCCTCCTCCTCCTCCTCTTTCTTCCCCTCCTCCTCCTCCTCTTCCTCCTCCTCCTCTTCCTCCTCCTCCTCCTCCTCCTCCTCCTCCTCATCTTCATGTTCATTTCTCTACTGCTCTCGTTCTTCTTCACTTTCCACTCATAATTCACCAGTTTTCCCTCCACTCAAGGTTGTATATAGAGATCAGTTCCACTTCTTGCCTTCCCTCTCTCCTTCTTTCCTTCTTTCCTTCTTTCCTTCATGAGCTTTACTTCCTTTTAATTTATTTTCCCTTTTCTCATTCTCTCTCATGGCATTTTCCTTCCCTTACCTCCTTTCCCGAATAACGAAAAAGGAAGAGAGCAAGGAAGAGAGGAAGGAAGGAAGGAAGGAAGGAGAGAAGGAAGGAGAATATCTGAGTTTCCTTCCCCACGTTAGAAAGAAAAAAAAAGGAAAGTGGAGTTGCGCATTTTCTGAATTAAAATGTTCTTTCTTTAATATCTTAATCCTCTTTTTTTTTCTGTTTTATCTCCTTGTTTCTCTGGTTTTCTTTCTCTGCTTATCTTTCGGGTTTCGTGTCTTTTCATCTGTGTGGCCATTGTTGTCTGTCTAATTCTACGTATGTATGTGTTCTCCATTGTGTCTGTCTGTCTGTCTGTCTGTCTGTCTGTCTGTCGTGCTTTCTTTGTGCATATTTTTGTTTTGTTTATCCTTCTGTCTGAAATATATATGTGTGTGTATCTCTCTCTCTCTCTCTCTCTCTCTCTCTCTCTCTCTCTCTCTCTCTCTCTCTCTCTCTCTCTCTCTCTCTCTCTCTCTCTTCCATCCGTCTCTGTCTTTCTCTCCTTCTTTTATGTTGAAAAGAAAATGGGAAAAAAGAGTGAGGAAAATGGAGCAGTGGGAGAAGGAAAATGTAATTAAGAGTAAAAGAGAAAACAGAAGAAAATGTAAAAGTAAATGAAGAGAAATCGGAAGGAGAAAAACGAAGAAAAGAAGAAAAGATGCAGAAAAAGAAGAAGAAAAAGAAGAAGAAGGAGAGAGAGAGAGAGAGAGAGAGAGAGAGAGAGAGAGAGAGAGAGAGAGAGAGAGAGAGAGAGAGAGAGAGAGAGAGAGAGAGATGATTGCCTCATTTCCTCCAATTATGTGGATGTCAGTAATAATCTCAACATTACGGAGGATGACTGCAAGAGTGAGGGAGAGAGAGAGAGAGAGAGAGAGAGAGAGAGAGAGAGAGAGAGAGAGAGAGAGAGAGAGAGGAGAGGGAGGGAGGCAAGGAGGAAGGGAGGGAGGGAGAGAGGGAAGGAGGGAAAGAAGGAGAGAGTAGAAGAATTCAGGAAAGGTAAAAAGAGAACCAAGAAAAAAAATAAAGGAAAGCAGGAGGAGAAGAGAGGAAAAGAGGAGGGATGAAAAGAAGGAAACGAAAGAAACAGGAAAGAAGTGAGAAAGAGGAAGAGGAAGAGAAGTTGAGAGGAAACATAAGAACATAAGAACATAAGAAATAAGGGAAGCTGCAAGAAGCGACCAGGCTTACACGTGGCAGTCCCTGTATGAAACACACCTACCCTATTTCCATCTGTTATCCCCATCCATAAACTTGTCTAATCTGCTCTTAAAGCTCTCTAGTGTCCTGGCACTAACTACATGATTATTGAGTCCGTTCCACTCATCTACCACTCTATTTGAGAACCAATTTTTTCCTATCTCCTTCCTAAACCTAAATTTTTCAAGCTTGAACCCGTTATTTCTTGTTCTACCCTGGTTGCTGATCCTAAGAATTTTGCTTACATCTCCTTTGTTATAACCCTTATACCACTTAAAGACTTCTATCAGGTCCCCTCTTAACCTACGTCTCTCTAAAGAATGTAAATTTAACAGCTTCAACCTCGTCTCGTAAGGAATACTCCTCATCCCCTGTATCCTTTTAGTCATTCTCCTCTGTACTAAAACTAGAACGGAAAGGAAGAATGTGGAAAAAGAATGGGTTGGGAGAATAGGTAAGAGAGGAAGTAAAGAAAAATTATGTAAGGAAGTATAAATAAATAGATAGATAAGAGAGAGAGAGAGAGAGAGAGAGAGAGAGAGAGAGAGAGAGAGAGAGAGAGAGAGAGAGAGAGAGAGAGATAGAGCAATTACGAATGTGAGGAGGCGAATAAAAGGAAGCAAAAGACGGAAAGAAAGAAGGAGGGAAGGGTATATATGAAAAATAACTTAACCTTTCCACTTCCCGCTCTCTCTTCACTTTATTACTTTTTCGCCTTAGGAATAGAAAATGAGACGAAAAATTGTATAGCAAGAGGGAAGAGAATAATAATAATAATAATAATGATAATAATAATAATAATAATAACAATAATAATAATAGCAATAATAATGAGATCATGTTTATTTACAATTTTTTTTCCATATTTTGATAATTTTTGTGATTTACTTCTTCGCTCCTGCAGTTTTATCCTTATCGTTATTATTATCTGTAATCTGTTTATTTCTATTTCATTGATCGTTATTTTTTTTTTTTTGACCTTTCTCTTAATTTTTCTTTACAGTCTTCTGCTCTTACCTTTATTATCAATGTGTTCAATCTGAGAGTGGAAATGGCACGTGTGTATGCGTGCGTGTGTGTGTGTGTGTGTGTGTGTGTGTGTGTGTGTGTGTGTGGTGCTTAGTCTGCGTCAGCCCGTTTGGGATTGCTGGCAGGATGTACAAACCGGCACAGATAATACTGATGTTTTATTTTCATATGATATTTATAACGTTTTGTTTACGTAACTCTCCCTTCTCTCCGGCTGATGCGCGCAATAAAGATGTGGGCGTTGTAATAAATAACTGCAGTATCGTGCGAGTACATGGAGAGAGTAGCAGAACCCAAACACAAGTACCATCCGACGTAACAATATACCATCCGAGAATAAAGAATTGGAACCTGAATCTACTCTTGAAAATTTTCCTATCCCACTTGATGTCTCCCTTTTTGTGGTTGTCTTCCCTGGATTAGATAATGCCACTTTCCTCCTCTCCCCTCCATGGTCAGGGAGTGGAGTGGAGGAGTGGAGGGTAATCGTGTTCTGAGATGGCAGAATTAAGTTATGAGGAGGAGGAAGAGGAGGAGGAAGAAGAAGAAAGGGTCGGAAGGGAATGATGGTAATGATGATGTTGACGATGATACTGATGGTAATAATAGTGGTAATGATAATGATAGTAGTAGTAATAATAGTAATGATAATAATAATAATGATAGTAATAATAATAATAATGATAATAATAATAATACTGATTCATGGAGTTACGAATAGAATAGAAATATAAATCATGCGAATATTACAAGGAAAGAATTCATTTTCCTTCCCACCGCACGGATTTCCCTCCACTTGATCACGAGAGAGAGAGAGAGAGAGAGAGAGAGAGAGAGAGAGAGAGAGAGAGAGAGAGAGAGAGAGAGAGAGAGAGAGAGAGAGAGAGATATTTTATTTATTTTAAGGTTTGTTTTCGTAATTAAACTTTATGGAAACAAAATGCACTCTCTCGCCTCTCTCTCTCTCTCTCTCTCTCTCTCTCTCTCTCTCTCTCTCTCTCTCTCTCTCTCTCTCTCTCTCTCTCTCTCTCTCTCTCTCCCTGAACCACATTTTCACGTAATCTTATCACTTTCCTCCTCCTCTTTCCCTCTTCTCTTCTTCTCTCTCCTCTTTCCTTCTTCCCACACTTATCACTTCTCCCAATTATTTTCTTTTCGTTCTTTATCATCTTCCTCCTCTTACGATATTTCATTCATTTATCTCTCCTCCTCCTTTCCTCCTTCTCTTTCTCCTCCTCCTCCTCCTCCTCCTCCTCCTCCTCCTCCTCCTCCTCCTCCTCCTCCTCCTCCTCCTCCTCCTCCTCCTCCTCCTCCTTAATTTATGCAACCTTCTTTTTCTCTCAATATTTAACATTATTTTTCTTGTTTTTATTTCTTAGGCAAGTTCATTCTCATTTATAAGTATATTTTCTTTGTATCTTTAATAATAAATTTCTTTTCTACTCATTAATTCTGTTCTGTTATAATTGTGTTAAATATGTGATTCTCTCTCTCTCTCTCTCTCTCTCTCTCTCTCTCTCTCTCTCTCTCTCTCTCTCTCTCTCTCTCTCTCTCTCCATAAAGACCTGTATTACAAAAGTGTGTGTGTGTGTGTGTGTGTGTGTGTGTGTGTGTGTGTGTGTGTGTGTGTGTGTGTGTGTGTGTGTGTGTGTGTGTGTGTTATTGAGGCCTGGGTGCGGCTGATCGGTGTAATAGAAATATGTAAGGAAAGAATAAAGAGGGAGAGGGAATAGAAGAGAACAGCAGAGAGAGAAAGAGAAAGAGAGAAGGTATATAGACTGTGGAATGGACGTGTGGGGGAAAAAAAGAAAGAAAAAAAAAGAAAAAAAAACAGGTGAGGAGAGGAAAGAGAGAGAGGTTTAAGTAAGTGACAGCGGAGTGTGAGAGGCAGGTGAGTGAGAGAGAGAGAGAGAGAGAGAGAGAGAGAGAGAGAGAGAGAGAGAGAGAGAGAGAGAGAGAGAGAGAGAGAGAGAGAGAGAGAGAGAGAGAGGCGGTATTGAGATGCAAGAAAGTGAGTGAATTGTAGATAAGTGATGTTTTTAGAGGGAGGAAGAGGAAATAGAATAAGGAAAAAAGGAAGGAAAGAAAAAAATGGAGGAGAATGATGAAGGAATGAGAAGTGGAGATGAGAGGAACATAATGATAAATGAGGAATAGTTAGACGTGTAGATGATTAAAAAGCTATTAGGAAATATAAGAGGAAGGACAAGGAGGAAGTGGAAAAAATAATGAAAGAGGAAGAAGAGAAAAGAAGAAAAGAAGATGGAAGAAAGACAATAATGATAAAGTAAGAGAACGAAGAGGAGGAGTAGAGAGAGAGAGAGAGAGAGAGAGAGAGAGAGAGAGAGAGAGAGAGAGAGAGAGAGAGAGAGAGAGAGAGAGAGAGAGAAAGAACGACGAATTTTAAACAGAAAGATAATAGAAAGAAAAATGAAGAGGAAGAAAAAAAAGTTGAGAGAGAAGAGAATAATTAGAAAGAGAAGGAGAATAAAGAAACAAAATATGACAGCGAGGAAGAGAATAAATATGAGGAGAAGAAAAATAAAGAAAAAGTTGCCGTAGATATGAAGAGGAAAATTAGGCATAATGTAACAAGGTGAATTGGAAAATGTGAAGCAACAGGTGTGCACTCAACAGGTGCAGATGTTGAATTTCCTTGGTCGGGATAAGACACACCTGCTTGATGACTACACAGGTGACTCAACTGTGTACTGACTGACCTTGGTGATACATTTTATGAATGCAATGGTGGTGGTGGTGGTGGTGGTGGTGGTGGTAGAAGTCGTAGTTGTAGTCGTAGCAGTAGTAGTAGTAGTAATGGTAGAATGGTGGCGGTGGTTGTGGCAGCAACTACTACTTCTACTACTACTACTACTACTACTTCTACTACTACTACCAATAATAATAATAATAATAATAATAATAATAATAATAATAATAATAATAATAATAATGATAATAATAATAATGTCATTAATGCCCCTTATAAATATCGTGCGCTTTTTATTGGTTCATCTCTTCTCCTCCTCTTCCTCTTCCTCTTCCTCCTCCTCCTCCTCCTCCTCCTCCTCCTCCTCCTCCTCCTCCTCCTTCTACTCCTCCTTTTTCGTCTCCTGCTCCTCATCCTCTTTACTTTACCGAAGAAGAAAAAGGAGTAAGGAAGAAAGGCCTATGTGGCAACAATGAAAACTTACACACACACACACACACACACACACACACACACACACACACACACACACACCTCACATTACCTGACCAGCTTCCTTGAATTCATCCACAGCCACCTGGACAAGCGAAACACCTCTCTAGCTGTTGCTTTTGTCGACTTCAAAAAAGCCTTTGATCTAGTTGATCACACTGTTGTCATCAGCAAGGCAGTAAGTCTGGGTCTCCCTCCTAATCTGATAGCGTGGCTAGCCGACTTCCTCACAGGGAGACGTCAGGCCGTTCGCTATCAGGGCTCTGTCTCTAATTTCCAACAGCTGACATGTGGAGTCCCCCAGGGGACCAAGATGGGTCCTCTATGCTTCCTCCTCCTCATCAACGACGCCCTCACCGACACCCCCCATCGCTGGAAGTATGTGGACGACTGCACCGTGGGCGTCCCAGTTTCCAACAAGAACCCGGACTACTCGCCACTGCAAGCAATTCTGGAGCGACTGCAGACGTGGACAGAGGAGAGCAGGATGACCATCAACCACAGAAAAACTGTGGTGATGCATTTCTGTACCTCCTCTGTACCAGTGCCCCCTCCCCGGCTCACAGTGGGCCCTCACCCCCTCCAGGTGGTCCAATGTGCCAAGCTTCTCGGAGTCACGGTGGACGACCAGCTGACCTGGAAGCAGCATGTCGCCAGCACCGTGAGATCAGCTACCTACAGGCTGTACATGCTGCGCAGACTCAGGTCGCTGGGGACGCCGACAGATGAGTTAAGGGGGGTGTACCTCACCTTCATCCTCCCCAAACTCATGTACGCCTCCCCAGCGTGGTCCTCCTCCCTCACACACACTCAACAGCTACAGCTAGAGAGTGTGCAGAAAAGGGCGTGCAGGGTCATCCTTGGCCCTGCATACACCACCTATGAGGAAGCCCTGACCACCCTGAGTCTGTCCAGAATATCCACCAGGCACCGAGAGGCTCTGGAGAAGTTTGGGAAGGGACTACTGCATCATCCGCGTCTCAGAGACATGCTGCCGCCCGACGCGCCTCGCCCTGTCCGTGCCACCAGACACCACAACAAAATAACGCCCCTGAAGGCGCCGCGCACGGACCGGTACAGACTCAGTGCGATTCCCACCATGGTGCGAGCCATCAATCATTAGTATTTCCCTCCTAGATTAGTCTTACCGTTAGGATTAATGTTAAGTTTTTCCCCATCCCCTATGTACATTTTCAGTTTGTCAACTGCCTAAATAATAAACCGTTTATTATTATTATTATTATTATTACACACACACAACGATCACTCTAAGTTAATTAGGTATTCGAATCTTAACAGTTCAGTTGGCAGTGAATTTAGAGAAGCCAGAAGAATTATTAGAGCTTCTTTGGTAAACTATGGTAATATGAGGTAAGGAGGATACCCAGTCATATAAATAGATAGACAGATACATAGATAGATAGGTGGATAGATAGCTAAGGGTTTGTTAGTGTGAGTGAGACAAACACTGATAATTTGGGAATCCGCTTAGTTATTTTATTAATGAGTCGGTTAATGTGGTAGACATTTACTTATGTAGAAAGACAAATAGATTGGTTGATAAATAGATGAAGAGATAGATAGAAAATTAGGTTTAGGTTACGTATTCATATGTATGAGCTGGGTGCATGAAAATATCGCATTCAGACCTAATTGCAGCAGGTGACCAGAGGAAATCATGTCCTACACCCACACCTGCATCTATATATGTGTATCATGTGGTAGTGTTTGGAGGTGAGGCAGTGCGAGGTCGACTCAGAGCTGTGGACATACAAATAAGCAAGAACACATACACACAAACACACACACACACACACACAGAGAGAGAGAGAGAGAGAGAGAGAGAGAGAGAGAGAGAGAGAGAGAGAGAGAGAGAGAGAGAGAGAGAGAGAGAGAGAGAGAGAGAGAGAGAGAGAGTAAATAAACAGACAGACGGAGAAAAATGACCGAAAACAGACAGACAGAAGACAGACAAGCAGAATGAAGACAACCTTGCATTACCTCTTGTCATAAAATCTTTCCTTCTTCCATCTTTGCATTTTATTCCATTTCACTCTTCCCAATATTTTCTCCTTTGTCTTTTCGATCTTCATTATTATCATATATATTTTTTCTTTTCATTATAAATATCTACCTGACTTTAATCATATATTTTAACTCATTATCATACCTCCTCCTCCTCCTCCTCTATCCCCTCCTCCTCATTTACTGCCTAGTGTTCTTATTTATGCAGTAGTAATGTATCACATATCGAATAACACATTCTGTATAGGAAAACTCTAATTAATGGTCCTCAGACATGTAATGGCCGACACATACCTGATTAATAAACAACAAAGTTGAGAATTCTATAAGCAGCCTGACAGTTTCTTAATCCACTCTCTATCTGTTATTTTCTCCTTCGTATGACTGAACGGTTCCAGAGTAGAAGAAATGAGACACCTCTTGAACGAACGGAATAGACTCAATAATCAGATTAAGGAGTTTTAAAAGAAGATTAGGCAAATTTATGGCTGGATGATAAGTGGATATAGATGGTATGTATTATAAGTGTACTACGTCTAATGGTTTCTTGCAAATTCCCTTATTTTAACATTCTTTTTCTTATGTTCTAATCGCGTTGGTTAGTCAGTCATGTATGTATGTTCTTAAGATCTAACCTGGACAACTTTTGACTCTTTAACCCTTTGGAAGCGAGACGTTGAGCGGTTTTTCAGTCATTTCCCCCTTCAGTGAATCTCCTTGGCACGCAAAAATAATTAAGTTGTCTGAAGCACAGATACCAAACCGCTGTCTGAGTAATGCACGAGGATCTCCGTGATGCATATGGACGAGGTGGACACTTGTACCTGCCTCGCGCGCCTCACCGTCGGGGCCATAAACATCTCAAGCGACACGAGTTTCTAATTACATTCCAGCCATTAATTTGAGGAGCAGCGAAGAAGGCCCTGTGTGGCGTCGCGCGCTTGGAATTTTGCGTTGTAAAAGTGTTGTGTGGGTCTGTGTGCTTGCTGTGGTGTGTGTGTGTGTGTGTGTGTGTGTGTGTGTGTGTGTGTGTGTGTGGGAGTGTTTATGTATGTGTAGTTATCAAATCCAATCAAGGTTTCGTGAGAGTCTGTGGTTTTTAGGGCCGTGAATAAGAGTTTCCGGGTAGTTTATCAGGTGTGTGGGAGTGTGGGAGTCTGCAGGTAGCAAGCAAGCGGGGAAGGCAAGATTGAAGTTCCCAAGTTACACAAAAAAGCAATTTCATTACAAGGCAGAAAAGTTTAGAAGAAGTAGTTTAGCGGCACCCGATGCTTCTTTCAAAGTTAATTAAAGGCAGTAAATGTTTGAACTTTCGTACTGGGAACTGCGAGGGGAGGCGGAGGCAAGCAAGTAGTAATAGTAGTAGTAGTAGTAGTAGTAGTAGACTCTTGGTTGCATTGACTAGTCTTTCTGCTTTTACTTAATCTACTTATACAAATATAAGTGCGCTTGTATTTCTTATTAGTGACAGCCTTCCTCTTTCCCTTATTCCACAACTAAGTATTCACTGGCTTTCCTGCATCCTGGAGATCAGCTAACGTTAATACGCTTACTGTAAACACCTTGAAGTCAAATGAACCGCTGGGAATAAATCTGTCTGAATAACTGTACAGAAAAACAAAACTCGGGAGCAATAATCGTATTGGGAACAGCTTTAATAGAAGATAGCAAACTCGGGCACAGTTAAGGTTGATATTCTTACTGAAAACACCTTTAATTATCCTTTCCCTTCGATATGCAAAAATGCTCGACAATGTGTGAAATCTTTATAAGCGTCGGTGAGAAAGAAAGGGATTTGATGGATAGGATTTGCAGTTTCCAGCCAGTATTATGGTTGGAAATGGTTGTAGAGCAAGAAGAAATGTCTCACAGTGGCTAGTGGTTAAAGAGAGATGAGTCAGATAGCAGTGAAAGGGGTAAGTGAAATCCACCGCTGAAAATATATGTAGATGAACAATACTGCAAAAAAAAAAAAGAAAGAAAAGAAACAAGCTTGTGAGGAACATTTATACTAGAATCAACAGTCTGAATAGAAGGAAAAAAACAAAAACAACAACAACCACAACCTTGAGTACAGAAGTGACTTGGCATTCAGCGGACGGAGTACTAGAGAGAGAGACTTAACTACCACATGCATTCATCAACTTATTCAGAACTTAAAGAGTACCCAGACGGCCCTAACATACGGCATCTTTCAGACTTAATTAAGGCCTCTAATGCACCTCTTTTCCTCAAGGCAAGACAAACGACGCTGGCAGGGTACATTGGAAGCGAAGGGCGGTGCAATGTAGCGGCGGGTGAGTAAAGACCAGAATCGTGTTTTCGCTGGCTAAGGAAAGAGATGCAGAAAATGGAGAGAAGGAGGAGGAGGAGGAGAAGTGGGAGTTGGGGAAGGCAAGGAAGAGAATGTTATATTGTAAAAGAAGATATTTATAAGAGAGTGCAAATGGAATGAGCTGTATAGAAATAGAAATAGAGAGGTTTACATGTGTGTGTGTGGGGGGAGGTGGATGGGGGGGTGGTGGATGAGGAGACAGAAAGAGAGAGAGATAAACAGACAGAAATAGAAAGACAGAGATAATTTAGAGGTAATATGCACATACAAAATCTAAGACAACGAACACATGAGAGAAAAAAAATAAGGATAAAGGATAAAGGATTAAAATGAAGGAAACAACACGAAGTAAAGGAAGGAAGAGAAGATAAGAGAGAGACAGGAAGACAGAAGGTAACAGAGACAGGAAAAAGCGGGAAGAGGAGCAACACTCACTTAGAACGAACGAAAGGGAGAGGGGAAAAGAGGAAAAGGAAAGAAGCCACAAGGGAAACGGCGGAAACTTAGGAGAGAGAGAGAGAGAGAGAGAGAGAGAGAGAGAGAGAGAGAGAGAGAGAGAGAGAGAGAGAGAGAGAGAGAGAGAGAGAGAGAGAGAGAATTTACGTTGGAAAGATTGTTACAAAAAAAAAACGTGAAAGAGTGAAAAAAAAATCAATAAGCAAGAAAAACTTATATAGAAAAAAAAGTATTGTAGAAAGAAAACGCGAATAGAAAACCAATCAATTAAAATAATAAAATAAAATAAAAAAATACAAGATCACATACAAAAAATAAATAAATAAATAAATAAATAAACAAAATCAACAGTGCCTTTCCTTCTTTTTTAATACGAAGCAACATTTACACAAGTTTATTGACACGAGAATGAGTTTTGCCCAGAGTTGTAATTAATATGTTAATACTGGCGAGTCTTCCCTCAGATTACCGGCGCCCCTGTGATGTGCGTCTGTCCAAAAATGTGATTGCATGTAAAGTAGGGCGAGGAGGAAAAGGAGAAGGTGGAGGAAGAGGAGGAGGAGGAGGAGGAGGTGAGGAGGTGAAGGAGGAGTTTGTATATGAAGAGAACTTTATAAGGGGTGATGAGTTGGTAGAGGGGAAAGAAGAGGAAGAGAAAGAGGACAAGTTGGAGGAGAAGAAATTGAAGGAGGAGGAGGAAGACAAGGAAAATACAGTAGGAAAGAAAGAGGAGGAAAAGGAGAATCAAATGGAGAAAGAAAGATGAAAAACGGAAGGAAGAAGAGAAGGGAAAAGAGTAGAAGGAGGAAGAAGAGAATAGGCAGAGGAGGAGGAAGATGAGGAAAACAAAAAAAAATGACGTAGATTAAAGAACAAAAGATGAGGAATAAAAGGAAAGGAGAACGAGGAAGAGATGGAAGAGGAAGAGATGGAGGAGGAGGAGGAGGAGGAGAAGGAGGAGGAGGAGGAGGAGGAGGAGGAGGAGGAGGAGGAGGAGGAGGAGGAAGCTGCGTCACCTGTAGTTGGGAGTCTCGTCAGGTAATTGATTGCTCAGGTGAGAAATTCCCGCTAATCATTCCCATCTGCCCTCCATTCCTACATTCCTAATCCTCTTCTTCTTCCTCTTCTAACGCATTCTTTTCTCTCGTTCACCTCCCTCTTCTCTTTTTTCTCCTTTTCCTTTCTTTTCTCCCTCTCCTTTTAATTGTTCCCTATCTGTTCCTATTCTGTTTTTTTTTCTTTTTTTTTTCCTTAATTTTTGTTTCATTCTTAATCTTCTTCTTCTTCTTTCCGCATTCCTTTCCAGTTTTCACCTCCCACACACACACACACACACACACACACACACACACACACACACACACACACACACACACACACACACACACACACACACACAAGAGCCTGCAAAAAAAAAATGCATAGATGCGCTTTAAGGCAGGAATAAGGAAGGGAAAGGAATAAGGAAGGAAGAAGAGGAAGAGGAGGAGGAAGAGGAAGAGAGGAAAAATAAAGAGGAAACTATATAGTAAAGAGTTGGTGAGACTTTTACGACAATTACTAGGAAAGGAGGAGGAGGAGGAGATGAGGAAGAAGAGGAGAAGGAGAAGGAGGAGGAGGATGAGCAGGGAGTGGAGAAGTGTAAATAAGGAAGTGATAAAACCCAGAAGAAATAAAGACGAGGTGATAATATAAAAAAAAGAAGAAGAAAACTAGAAAATAAAGATGAAAACAAAATAAAAAGGGGAGAAAACGAGTTAGAGAAAATAAAATAAGAGCCTAAAGGGAGAAGAGCCAGTAAAGAATAAACGAATAGGAAGAAAGAGAAAGAAGAAGAAGAAGAAGAAGAAGAAGAAGAAGAAGAAGAAAAAGAAGAAGAAAAAGTAAGACTACCTCCACCTTAAGGTCACCACCACCACCACCAACACCACCACCACCAACAACAACAACAACAACATTAACAACAACAACAACAAAATAACATCAATTAA
>NC_087153.1:36710521-36718021 GCF_035594125.1 Scylla paramamosain | reverse complement strand
AATAACATCCTCACGTAGGTCTTTTAATTTCCGTGAGCACAATTCCGCATAATCATCTTTTCCGATCCCTACACTTCCTCTCCTCACACCGCACCTAATCACCTTTCAATAAACACGATAACCGGAAGAATTAAGCCAGACCAACTTCAGGCCACACTGGGGGGCGCCAGATCAAAATGAGAAAGTCACTCGCCTTTCATCATGCAATACAATCCTTCTTTTCCTGAAGACACAGACACGCGATTTAGATGCGGTGAACGTTCTGAAGTGGCTCTTAAATCAGGGCATACCACACTCTGTTCCGTTTCCTAGAGGCCGACATTATTAGTTACGTGCTTGTAGTCTTGTTACGGGGAAGTAGGGAGGTATTAGCGCATCGCAGTGAGGTTGTTCCCTACCGCCCTCAACGCACAGGTCAGTCAGTATTTAAGGCGTCCTCGAGAGAATCCGTACGTCAGTGTCAGCAGCGTTTACTCACGGCGCGGCGGTCTCAGCAAAGCCAGTCGCACTACGGGAAGAGCTCACAGTGACTGATCTTAAGGTAGGACTGAGGCCACTCACTCACTCACGGTGCTTCGGGACAGCGAGCTTATAATTCTCTCAGTTTAAATCCTGCGCCTACTTGCTGCTTAGTGAACAATAAAGTGAGAACAAATTAAGAGGCTCCTGTAGTAATGGAGCTCAGTGTGTGTGTGTGTGTGTGTGTGTGTGTGTGTGTGTTCGTTTATTGATTTTTCGATAATAACAGTGAGATTTAACGAGAGATATACCTCTTTTGGCAAAAGACGAAGAATGTAGAGGAGGAAGTGGAAGTGTGAAGATAAAAAAGGCAAAAGTGGAGGAAGTGATAAAATACAGACCAGAAAGAACAGTAGTTGTTGTAGTAGTAGTAGTAGTAGTAGTAGTAGTAGTAGTAGTAGTAGATGTAGTTATTATCGTTGTTGCTGTTGGTTTTGTCGTATAGTAGTATAAGTAATAGTAATACGAAGAGGAGGAGGAAGAAAAGGAGGAGGAAGAGGAGGAGGAGGAGGAGGAGGAGGAGGAGGAGGAGGAGGGGCGAGGGAAATGATAAGAAGAGTGGTGGCGTCGCATCCAATCTATTTCACAGAGTCTTCAGGGCTTCCTCGTGTAGTTCCCTGCCACTGCCCCCCTGACCCTCCTTCAGACAGAGCACCTCACGAGCCCCGTCCCGCCTCGCCCCGCCTCGCCCCGCCCTGCCCTATCCCGCCCTCTCTTCCTTCACCTTCCGCTCCTTCCATTCCCGCCCCAAGCTACACCTTCCCTCGACTATTTCCTGTAATTCTTTCCGTGTGTGTGTGTGTGTGTGTGTGTGTGTGTGTGTGTAGAAATTACTCTTACCTAGAAGCATAGATTATTTGTATCTCTCTCTCTCTCTCTCTCTCTCTCTCTCTCTCTCTCTCTCTCTCTCTCTCTCTCTCTCTCTCTCTCTCTCTCTCTCTCTCTCTGTATCTTTCTCAATGCCCGAATACTCATTCACTTTTCTTATTATTTTTTCTTTCTTTCTCTCTTTCTTCCTTTTTCTCTGGCTTTCTTTCTATTTTTCTTTCTTTTCCATCTTTCCTTCTCCTTACCGCAGTCGTAACACACACACACACACACACACACACACACACACACACACACACACACACACACACACACACACACACACACACACACACACACACACACACACACACACACACGCACGAACATCAATCACCACTCATTAACAAAACAGCACATAAATAAAAACATTGTGCACCAAAATTAATGTTCCTTTCAATAAATATATTCATGACTGCAATGTTACTGTGTGTGTGTGTGTGTGTGTGTGTGTGTGTGTGTGTGTGTGTGTGTGTGTGTGTGTTACAGGTGTCATTGTCATCCCTGTAATTAAACATTGATTGAAAGCATTTTTGAACTTATTTGTTGGATTATTCACATTTTTTTCGACCGTGATGCCATATATTAAATTTTACGCTTAGCTTTTCATTCTGTGCACTCGTGTTAAAATCATCATCCTGAGAGAGAGAGAGAGAGAGAGAGAGAGAGAGAGAGAGAGAGAGAGAGAGAGAGAGAGAGAGAGAGAGAGAGAGAGAGAGAGAGAGAGAGAGAGAGATGAAATGTAAGGGTAAGAGTATGTATCTCTCTCTCTCTCTCTCTCTCTCTCTCTCTCTCTCTCTCTCTCTCTCTCTCTCTCTCTCTCTCTCTCTCTCTCTCATCAGTCTTCATTCCTCTTCTTTTGGTATCTTGAATAATGTTTCTCTCTCTTTGCCTTACCTTTCCTCCCTCCAGCCTCGCCTACCCATACCTTTCCTCCCACGCTTCCCCACCCTCCCCACACCTGCCCCGCACATCACCCCGGCCTTTGGTAGTGATGGGAAGGTGATAAGGGGAGAGATAAGGTAGGGGAGTATTGATGGGAGAGATTGTAGTGTGGGTTGCTTTCAATTCTCTCTCTCTCTCTCTCTCTCTCTCTCTCTCTCTCTCTCTCTCTCTCTCTCTCTCTCTCTCTCTCTCTCTCTCTCTCTCTCTCTCTCTCTCTCTCTCTCTCTCTCTCGCTAAAACTAGACTGATAGTCATATGTTAAGTTAGGTCAGGTTAAATCAAGTTAGGTTTGGTTTGGTTAAGTTAGGTTTGGTTAGATTAGGTTAGGTTAGGTTAGGTTTGGTTAGCTTTGGTTTGTTTAAATTAGGTTAGGTTACATTAAATTAGGATAGCTTAGATTAGCTTAAATTAGGTTAGCTTAGGTTAGGTTAGGTTATGACAGATCAGCATAGGTTAGGTCAAGTTAGATTAGGTTAGGTTAGCTCACAGGTCAAGGGTCGTGGCATCTTTTTTTCCCTAGATGTCAGTATTGATAGCCAAGGAATGAAGTTGTAAGGGAGGCAACAGAGAGAGAGAGAGAGAGAGAGAGAGAGAGAGAGAGAGTAGCACGTTCGTCGGGGCTGGAGGAAGAGAGAGGAGGCAGGGCGGAGCAGGGCAGAGCAGGAAACGGGGCGGTCTGTCAGGGCAGCTGTGGAGGCAATTGTCGCCAGGTTATCTGCTGACTGAGGGCGGTAATTGGATTGTTTGTTCAGGTGAGATTACGTAGGAGATGTAGGAGGGTGAGGGAAGATGGGAAGGATGGGGTGGGATAATGAGAGAAGAGAGAGAGAGAGATGGGGGGAGAGAAAGAGATGCTGTCGACTGGAAATGGAGAGAGGGAACGGGGAACGAGAGAAAAGAAGGAAGGGATGAAAGAAGAAAGAACGGTATGGGGAGCTACTAGAAAGATAGGAGACGAGAAAGATTAATGAAGGAAGGAAGGAAGGAAGGAAAGTAACGGGAATGGAAAGAGAGATAGGTGATAAGAGGGGAAGAATAGAAGGAAGGAGGAAAGGTATAGGTAGTGGAGAGGGAGATAGGTAAGGGGAGGAAGGAAGGAAGGAAGGAAAGAAGGAGGGATGTAAATAAAGGCAAGAGGAACAGAAAAGGAAAAATATGTAGAAGAGAAAATTGAGGGAAGGAGAGAAGAAAAGAAGGTAAGGAGAGAAAAAAATGAGAGAAGGAAGGAAGGAAGAAAGGAAGGAAGTTAAGAAGTTGTATTAAGTGAATGAAGGAGTTGGGAAAGAATAAAACGAGGAGAAACGGAAGGAGAGAAAGTTATAGAGAAGAAATAGGGAGACGTAAAGAAAAAAGCGAAAACTATTTGTCAGGAAGAGAAGAAGAAAAAAAGAAAAAAAAATAAAGAAAAGTGGAGGAAATGAAGTGGAGAAGGTTACGGAGAAGGATGAGAAAAAAAAATAGAAGAATGAAAGGAAGGAAAAAGAAAGAGAAGAGAGGGAAAGAAAGGAAAGAAGGAAAAGGAGTTGTTGTTATCAGGTTAGAGAGAGAGAGAGAGAGAGAGAGAGAGAGAGAGAGAGAGAGAGAGAGAGAGAGAGGGGGGGTGAGAGAAAGTTGGGAGCATAAAAATCTGACAGGTCAACAAACAAACTTAATTAGAAACTTACTTAAACGAGAATTACCTTCTAATTGTGTTTATATTTTATGAAACAAGATTATGCTCTCTCTCTCTCTCTCTCTCTCTCTCTCTCTCTCTCTCTCTCTCTCTCTCTCTCGCATTCATTCCTTCTCTCCTCGCTCTCCTTTCCTCTCCGTCTCTCTTTTCCTTCTATTTTCTTTCTCCATCTCTTTCCCCCTCTCCTTTCTCCTCTTACTGTCATTCTTCCTTTACTCATCCTCTTTTCCTCTTTTTTCTCTTCCCCTTCCTCCCTCCTTATGTCTTCGTCCTCCCTTCCCTTCTACCTGCATTTCTTTCCCTACATCTTCTCTTCCTTACTTTTGCTCCTCCTCTCCTTCTTTTCCTCATTACCTCTTTTATTTTCCTCCTTTCTTCCCTCCATCTCTTTTTTACTACCTCTTCTCCATACTAGTTTCCCTTCCCTCCCATTCCTTTCTTCCCCTCCCTTTCTTTATTCTCCTCCTATACTTTTCTTCCTCCCTCTCTTTCCTCTCTTTCCTCCCTCCATTAGGGCAGTTTGGAGGAACAGAGTGGCTGGCAAATACATAAAGGGAAATTTTCTTCTTAATTTTGTAACCTTGACCCGAATTTCTCTCTCTCTCTCTCTCTCTCTCTCTCTCTCTCTCTCTCTCTCTCTCTCTCTCTCTCTCTCTCTCTCTCTCTCTCTCTCTCTCTCTCTCTCTCTCTCGATCGTGTATTCCCTTCCTTATCTCAGCTTATGTTCGACTTTCGCCATAAATTCACTGATCTTCTTTGCTCTCATTCACGTCTCTTTCTGTAAACCTCTTGAAGCGTTAAGACTTTCCCTCTCTTGGCGACTGAGTTCTCCCCCTGCACGTCCCCGGAGCGTCTGTCTGTCTGTCTTGCTTCCAGTGCCTTGATAGATGGATGGGTGAATAGATTGGTAGGTAGAAGGTTGATGGATAGATGAATGGATTGGTAGATAGATAGAGTGATTGGCTAGTAGTAAGTGGGTGGATATACAGAGAGAAAAGTAAATAGATAAGTAGATTAGTGCTTTGAAATGGGATATAGATGGACAGATAGATAAATTGTTAAGTAGAAGGATAAGTAGACACAGATAGATATATGAATGGAGTAGTCTGTGCGCGCGCTTGTGTGTATTACAGCCGAACTTAGCTTAACGAAGGAAAACAAACAAACGTATGAAGTGTTTGTAAAAGCGAAATTACGTTGAAGAAAAGCAGATTTTTCCAAGCATATAAAAACAAGAAGTGGGAGAAAAATAACAGAGATTCAGAGTAAAGACATCAAGACCCTTACAAGCCTCGAAATGAAATTCCCTTGAACATTAAGTGACTGGATCAAGGAAGGAATGCGAGAGAATGTGGAGACGCGCTCGCTGCCTGGGAAAGACGTTAAATTAAGAAAGATAAGTATTAAAACACATAATAATACTTCCTCAGGGTTTAACTTAATTCGAGAAGACTCAAGAATGTGGAAGGAAAGAAGGGAAACTAGACCAAGAGAGAGAGAGAGAGAGAGAGAGAGAGAGAGAGAGAGAGAGAGAGAGAGAGAGAGAGAGAGAGAGAGAGAGAGAGAGAGAGAGAGAGAATGAGAGAGAGAGAGAATGTCTCCTTATTTACCAAAATTTTAGGTCAAGCACGCTGTAAAAGTTAGGAAAGAGAAAATATTTTGTACCTTCTCCTTATAAAGAGAGAGAGAGAGAGAGAGAGAGAGAGAGAGAGAGAGAGAGAGAGAGAGAGAGAGAGAGAGAGAGAGAGAGAGAGAGAGAGAGAGAGAGAGAGGAGGGGGAAAAAAGTGAGAGGAAAGAATATGGTGGATGTACACTTAATTTTACCTTTTCGCTTTTTATTTTCTTCCTTTCTCTCTTTCCTGTCTCAGTAATTCAGTTATCGAGACTTCAGTTCTTTTTTCTTTTATTCTTTTCTCCGTTCTTCCCTTTTGTCAATTTTCGCTTTTTTTTATTTATGTATTTTTCCTTTTATATTTTCTTCCTTTTTTTTCAGTTTGATTCGTTATTAGCATTTTTGTTTCCTTCCTTCCTCATATTTACCTTTATATGTATTCAATTTCTCCATTTTTGTCTCTTCTATTTATCTCCATAGTTTCCTTCCTCCTTCATTCCTTTATTTCATTCTTCCTATTTCTATCCTTCCCTTCACTTGTTCCTCATCTTGCTCTTTTCTTTTGTCCATCTTCTTATATTCCTTTCTCATCTCTTTCCTTCATCCTCTGCTTCTTTCGTTCTTCTCCATCTCTTATTCTCCCTTCTTTCATTTTCTCCTTCGTATTCCTTCATAAATACATCTTTCTTCATCTTCTGTGTATAATCCTGCTTTCGTTCCTCCTTCTTTTCCCATTTCTTCATAAACAACTCTCTCTCTCTCCTCTCTCTCTCTCTCTCTCTCTCTCTCTCTCTCGTCTCTCTCTCTCTCTCTCTCTCTCTCTCTCGCTCTCTCTCATCTCTCTCTCTCTCTCTCTCTCTCCGTTATTATGTTTTATTCTCGTACGTTCCAGGAAGTTTTGAGAAATGCTGCGATATTTATAAAGTTTCTCCATTCCTAATTATTCCCGAGTTTCCTTTTCCGTTTGTGAAGTTTTCGTTTTCTTCATGCCGTTGAGAAGGGGAGTCTTTTATATTAGTTTACACCGGTATTCGTTTTCTACCTTATCTCTCCTGTTTCTTTATCGGTGTAAAATTTTTCGTTTTTATTTATTTTGGTTTTAAGGGATTTTTTTATTATTATTTATTATTTTTCGCTAGTATTCGTTCTTTTCAATTCTTTATATCTCGTGTTTCTTTATCCTTCTCTTATCATTAATTATCATGTGACCGTTTCCTTTGTTCCTTCTCCTTCGTCAGAACGTCATTTCATCTCGTATTTATCATTCCTCTCTCTCTCTCTCTCTCTCTCTCTCTCTCTCTCTCTCTCTCTCTCTCTCTCTCTCTCTCTCTCTCTCTCTCTCTCTCTTGCAAAATTCATCTTCTCCTTTCGTTTACTCTTCGTCATCCTTCCTCCTCCTCCTCCTCCTCCTCTTCTTGCTCCTCCTCCTCTTCCTCCTCTGCTTCCTCTTCTTCCTCCTCCTCCGTCATGGCTACAAAGAGATATATTGCACTAAGTTTGCAAGGTCGTATATTACCCTTACAACACTGCTCCTCTTCCGGACAACACACGCACACACATACACACGCACACACGCACACAGCGCACACACACATACACACGCACACACGCACACGCACACACGCACACACGCACACACCACACACATTTGGCTGCCGCTGTTACATTTATTCCTACAAATTAAGACCTTCCTTTGCAGACTCGAATTGCAAATCAGAAATCTATTTTGTGTGATGTTTTTGGACTATTAATTAGTGAGGGTAGAGGACAGGTTTCTCTCTCTCTCTCTCTCTCTCTCTCTCTCTCTCTCTCTCTCTCTCTCTCTCTCTCTCTCTTGGAAACTACACATAATGCGGTAGGGAATATTGGAGAGCTTACAGGATA
>NC_087153.1:36700521-36708021 GCF_035594125.1 Scylla paramamosain | reverse complement strand
TCTCACGCTTCGGCTCTTGGGTCATCTGAGTAATTAATTAGCATGTATGAAGATATGACACGTAAGCTGCACTGTGATCTTGCTTTCCTGTGAGAGCTGAAAGTGAAAAGGCATAGAAGTATTGTTCTTAGTATGTAAATTCGGAACTTAATATGATGTTAATTTAAATAGATAAATATATACGATAGTAAGAAAAATAAATTGATAAAAGAGTGAGGTAAAGATAAAAAAGAGATAAAAAGAAAGAAAGAGAGAAAAACAAACAAGAATGGTGGTGTTCTGATGATATTCATTCGAAACTTAATATGGTAAGAGTTTAAATAGATAAAAAAAGATGGTTATAAAATGAATAGCTAAACAGAATCGTGAGAAAAAGATGAAAAGGAAAAGAAAAACGACATTAATTGTGTTTTGATTACATAAATTCGGAACTTGATATCACATTAGTTAAAATAGATAAATAAAAACGATAATAAGATAGATTAGTGAGTGAGGGAAGAATTAAAAGAAAGACAAAGATTAGTTGTGTTATTATGTAAATTCGAAAGTTGATATGACATTAGTTTAAATAAATAAATAGATACGATCATGAAATAACTGAATAAAAGAGTGAAAAAAAAGATAATAAATAAAGAGAAAACAAGAATGGTGGTGTTCTGATTATAAAGATTTACTCTGATATGCATGTGATTAGTTTGACATTACACACGTTTGAATAATATATTAATTCCTGTGTGTGTGTGTGTGTGTGTGTGTGTGTGTCAAGATACCAGATAATGATTTACAACACAACCTTAGGACAAACAAAACAATGTACAAATCTACTACTACTACTACTACTACTACTACTACTACTACTACTACTACTACTACTGCTACTACTACTACTACTACCACCACCACGACCAACACCAAAGCCACCACTACCACCACCACCACCACCACCACCACCACTACAGTATTTCTACTTGTGGTGATGATAGTGCTGTCTCTAGTAATGATAGTGATATTTCGCCCCAAAGGCACAAAATAAAAATATAGAGAGAGGCATATATTTTCAGCCTTAAGGGAGGGAATTTTGCCAACAGATGGTGATCTAAGGTGACGTGTGGGGATGGTCGTGATGGTGGTGGTGATGGTGGTGGTGGTGGTGGTGGCGTGGGAGGGAAGTGGAATTAGCTATAAATTCCTTTAACTACAAACTCCGAGCCTTCAACGGAATCTATACGTAAAATTCTGTTAATTTTGTTATTTTCGAAACGATATAGTTGTTCTTTATTTAGCATCATCTATTATACTACCACTACTACTACTACTACTACTACTACTACTACTACTACTACTACTACTGCTACTACTACTACTACTACGAGGGGCAGGTTTCTCTTGTCAGGGAATGGAGAACCACTGTCATCCTTTCCCCTCTCTGCCCTTCCTCTGCTCTTCCTCTCCCTTCCCTGTGACTGTACATGGGTTGTGGAAAATTAGACGAAAAATTAAAATTATGTAGGTTGTTGTTGTTGTTGTTGTTGTTGTTGTTATTGTTGTTGTTGTGTGTGTATGTTTGTGTTGTTAATCATGAGTATTTTTTCTATTTCTAATCATCTAATCTAAATCAGGATGTATTTGAATTCACATTTTATCAACTTTCCCAAAAAAAAGATAATACAAAAAATATGTTTTCTTTTTCTTTTTTTTTTTTATTCCTGCAGTTTCATTTTATCTGTCATCTCTTTGTCTTTCTCTCCAGTTTTCCCGTCAATTTATCATCTTTCTCTGCTTGCCTGACCTCTCCCTTCCTAGCCATTTCTCCATTCTCTTCTTTAATTCTCTCTTGTCTCATGCTTTCTCTCCAGTCCTTCATCTATCTATCCACGTCCTTGTTTTGATCTTTCCATTCCTCTATTTTTAACCTACATTTCCTTTCCCAGTAATTCGTCTCTTTATCTTCTCTTCTTTCTGTCATCCTTCTTTTGATCTTTTCTTTCCCTCATCATTGACCTTCACTCCCTTTCTCCTTGTTTTATCATTCCTCACCATTCCTTACGCCCATCACTTATTATTTTCCTTCTTTTTTTTTTTCCCTTTTATTTTCGTCTATGCTTCCTTCCTTAATCCTACTTACCTAAAAACAATGAGAACAGATACTCGTAACAGTGATCACCCCCCAGCACAGCGAGGCATGAAACACGATTACTTTTGAAGTTCTAGGGGTGAAGTAAGTCCTTCTCTCGTTATTATTTAGATGCTGGATGGAACTTTTATCTTATGAGGGAAGAGTGGTCAGGGTTGATAGGCAGGGAAGTGTGATTCTTGGCCCCTAGAGAGGATTAGGGTTTTGAATAAAGGCACTGAGGGAGAGAGAAGGAATGGAAAGTTTGGCGAAGAGGGAAAGGTGGATGAAAACTAGGAAACTGGGAATATTGTAAAGTCAAAGGAAGGTTTGAGGAAGACGGAGAGTTGAATAAAAACATTGAAACAGAGAATTGTGAAGATAAGGAGACGTTTGGGGAAGAGGGACAGTTAGATAAAACAATTGAAAAAGAGAACTGTAAAGTTAAAGAAACGTTTTGGGGGAGAGGGAGAGTTAGATAAAACAAGGATACGAAGAAATTTGTAAAGATAAAGAAAGGTTTGTAAAAAAAAAAAGTGATAGATGAAAAGAAGAATACAGGGAAAATTGTGAAGTTTGATAAAGAGAAAAGGTTTGCAAGGAAATACGAGACTTTTTTACATTTGAGGTCAGGCTATTAAACTGAATAGCAAAACACACCTTCGCATTTTTTGTTTCTATCTGCTAACTTTTTATTTGTCATTTAATTTGTTACCGTAAATATGATACATTTGAGATGAGACTCCACACACACACACACACACACATACACACACACACACACAGAAGGGGACTTCTGCATCATCCACTTCTCAGAAACATGCTGCCGCCTGACGCGCCTCGCCCGGCCCGTGCCACCAAACACCACAACAAGATAACGCCCCTAAAGGCGCCGCGTACGGACCGGTACAGACTCAGTGCGATTCCCACCATGGTGCGAGCCATCAGTCAATAGTCCCTTCTAGATTTGACTTACCTTTAGGATTAATGTCAAGTATTTCCCCACCCCCAATGTACATTTTCAGTTTGTTGACTGCCTAAAGAATAAACCGTTTATTATTATTATTATTATTATTATTATTAACACACACACACACACACACACACACACACACACACACACACACACACGGAAGAAAAGGGGAAAAAATATAAAAGTAAAACAAAACGTTTCAAAACACATAATAAAAAAAATACAAATAAGAACATGAATAAGAAAAGAATATAGAAAAAAAGGGAAGAAACCAACACACACACACACACACACACACACACACACACACACACACACACACACACACACACACACACACACACACACACACACACACACACACACACACACACATTACAACAAATAAGCAGGAAAAAAAATGTGGGTGCAGCCTGTTCATTACCGCAGCGGTCGTCCGGGCGGCGGTCGAAGTGGCAAAAACTAATTAGGCAACACAGGTAAATAACTGGCAGGTGGACTAATTAGGCGGCAGGACGGACACCTTTGCGATGCACCTGGCTGGCGGCTGGGAAGGAGATCGGGGGGTGGGGAAGGGAAGGGGAAGGGAGGGAAGGGGAAGGGGAAGGGGCGGTTGTTAGTGTATGAGGAATGAGGTCATATGCTGGGCTGGCTGACTTTTGTACTGTATATATATTTTTTTTTCTCTCCTTATTCCTTTTTTATATCTCTATCTGTTTATTTATTTATTTTTTTTACTATTTATTTACGTATTAAGGCCAGGTATGGCTTTGTGTTTGTCTTTATTCATATTCCATTTTTAAGAACGTATTTTATCTTATTATTGTTATTTTTTATTGTTATTTTTTATTGTTATTACCCCGGTGTTTGAATCCCACTCGCTCCAAAACCCCGGTTATGCAGCAACGCAGATTCAGATTTCAGAGTTTCAAATTCAAGAGTTTATTCATCCAATTAGTTATAACATAAACACAAGGAAAATTATAGTTGTACATTGGATGAGACTAATGAGAATAAAGAATAAGAAAGAAAGAAACAATACTCTATAATTTTCACTTACCCCCAATATATTTTTTTTTCCTATGTATGTTTCACTTCCCCAAAAAAAATGAAAGGAAAGAAGACTCACTGAAGATGCCAGTCTCTAAAATACAGATCTGCGTTGATTTACCTTTACCATTTCAACATTATTTCCTTTCCATACTTTATATAATGACAATCTGAAGAGCATATTTACTCTCATCTTTCAGTTCATGACAGCTGAGTGTTTGTATTACCAGCAAGAGAAGTAAAACACAAACATTTTATTTGGTTATACATCTCCAGAGTTAAATACACGTTATCAGTGAATGAGGATAGTTAATATTTTAGAAGAAAGGTGATGCAGTTCGATAAGTGAGTATTGGATTGGAAGGAGGTCTGCGTCAGAGAGGAGCCACAACATCTGGAGTGAAAGCTGTTGGCTGGAGGAAGGACTTGATAAGAGATTTAGGAGACGAGTGTTTGGGTTCACTGATCTTTACGAGTGTCGATACCCAGCGGCCAAAGGAGCTTGGGGATCAGCGGTGGTCGTGAAAAGCTGCGGCGATAGAAGGCAGCCAAGATGTTAAGGATGGACACACACACACACACACACACACACACACACACACACACACACACACACACACACACACACACACACACACACACACACACACACTTAAGGTATTTCATGTTTATCTCTCATCCTGCCTTCTTCTTTCTTTTCCTCCTTGCCTTTCCTCACCTTCCTCCCTCTCTTCCTTTCTTCCTTCCTTTCCTCCCATCCTCTATACCTTCATTCGTTCCTCTCATCCTCCTCCCTAGCTTCTTCCTTCCTTCCATCCCTCCTCTCCTTCCCTCCCTTCCTCCTACCAACCATCCATTTATCCCTCCCTTCCTGCTCCATCCATCCATTCATCCATCACTCCATCCTTCCGTCCCATCTTTCCTCCCTCTACCTCTTCCTCCATCCTTTCCTCCCTTAAAGGACAGGTGAACCACTGCCTTCCTCCCTCAGTCTCTCCCAGCTTTCCCTGCTTAATCTTGTCTAAAAATTATGGAAAAAACGGAGACAAATTGCATTAAGCCTGTGTGTGTGTGTGTGTGTATGTGTGTGAGTGTGTGTGTGTGTGTGTGTGTGTGTCAGCTAATTATGTTCCCGTTGCTGCATTTTTTCCTCTTCAGTTTCCTTACTTTTCTGCAAAATAATGAAGAAAAAAACGTGCTTCGAATTCTATTTCCTCTACTTTTTTTTTCACGTTCAATGTAAGAATAAAAAAATGTTTCTGCTTCCGGAACAAAGCAAAACTAATACGACAATGAGGGAAAGAAAAAAAAAAGTATTGCAGAAAAAAAAAGTGTTTACGAGACTCGACGGGAAGCAAAGGGGGGGGGGGAAAGCCGGAAGAAAAATGAAAATACTCGAAAAAAGTGAGTAGTTAGTGAATTCGAAAGCAGTAACTTTTCTCTTTCTTTACTTTTTACTTTTATATTTCTTTCATTTTATTCTCTCTCTTTACATTTTACAGTTTTCTTTTTTTATTATTACTTTTATTTATTTATTTTTTTTCCAGCTTCCGTCACCAAAGGGATTTACCAGTGCCTGTCCGTCTGTCTGTCTGTCTGTCTGTCTGTCTGTCTGTCTGTTTGTCTGTCCCGGAAATGCCTTTAAAACTTGCCATAACGTGAGGAGCAATTGATTGAAGTCTCACATGGTTGCGGATGTTTACAGTGTATCCATCCATTTTTCTTTTTCTTTTCTTTTCAAGCTCTTCCGGGTTTTCTCGTTGCTTCTTTTTCTCTTTTTTTTATTAAGTTTATTCTTTTTTTTTCATGTCAGTGTTCTTCATCACGTTCATTCTGTTAGTTTGAATGGTGTAAGTTGATGTTCCCCTTGTGTGTGTGTGTGTGTGTGTGCGTGTGTGTGTGCTTGAATATCCATGACTAAGAAGACTTTCATCCAACACACACACACACACACACACACACACACACACACACACACACAGACACACACACACACACACACAGGGAGGACAAAACCAATTTCATCTGCCTGACACATACATGAAAAAGCACTTGAACTCTTCCCTTCCAACTCCCTCCCTACCTTCACTCCCTATCTGTCACCTCACACTCTCATTTCACTCAAGCTGACAAACGTCACACTCAACTCATCCTCTCACCTCTGTACTCTTTTTACTGCCTCTTTCAGTGTCATTTTATTTTCTCATAAACTTTTCATTATTTCCTTTACCATCGTTCCTTCCTTCCATCAGTGCATCCTAACTTCCCTCTCCTCCCCAAAAAATTGTGCTTGCATAACATAAGAACATAATGGAACAAGGAAAACTGCAGGAACTTATTAGGCCTACACGTGGCAGCCCCTGTATAAAACCTATTTACCTATTTCCACCTGCCATCCTTATCTATATATTTGTCTGACCTTCTTGTAAAGCCACTTATTAACTCATCACTAACAATCTGGGACCACATACAGAAACATTTTTGGGTTGCACCCCGACAACTTTCAAAAGGCTTTAGGTGAAGTGACGCGGGTTTTGAAAGATGTTTATACGGTTCTAGCAAAAGGTTAACAAGATTTTTACATTATCAGCAGGGAAAACAATCTTGAAAACCAGGGTAATTGTCTTTATGGCCTTTGAAAATAGCCGTGGTGAGAGCAAAACTTTTCTGAATACTCGTACTGATTACTAAGGCTGCTTCTACTTGCCCCTTTTGTTTTCCTTCCTATCCTTCTTTTAGTGACTGTCTATGCTCCTCTCCTTTACTGCATCCTTGTCCCATAAGAAGTCTTACTCCCATCAGCTCCTTCTCCCTAAGCTCCTCTTTTCCAGGGTCTACTAAAATATTTCCTCTACCGCTCTCTCTCTCTCTCTCTCTCTCTCTCTCTCTCTCTCTCTCTCTCTCTCTCTCTCTCTCTCTCTCTCTCTCTCTCTCTCTAGAATCAGTCTTGATGCACCTCAAGGACGAAGTGATTTGTCCATTTAATGTAACAAAAGTTATTTATTAAGGTGTTTTTTGACTTGCTGTGTGGTGTGTGTGTGTGTGTGTGTGTGTGTGTGTGTGTGTGTGTGTGTGTGTGTGTGTGTGTGTGTGCGCGCGTGCGTGTGGCGCATCGGAATTATCTTTCTTTTTTGTTATTTCGTTTTTTTTTCATTGTTGTTATTGCTGTTGTTGTTGTTGTTGTTGTTGTTGTTGTTGTTTTTGTTGTTGTTGTTATTATTATTATTATTATTATTATTATTATTATTATTATTATTATTATTATTATTAGTAGTAGTAGTAGTAGTAGTAGTAGTAGTAGCTGTTGTTGTAGAAGTAGTAGTATAGTAGTAGTAATAACATTAACAATAATGGTAAAAAAATA
>NC_087153.1:36685521-36695521 GCF_035594125.1 Scylla paramamosain | reverse complement strand
GCTATTGTGAGTTTCAAAGTCTCATCCCAGCCACTAGTGTTGTCGCGTTGAACAATATAACCAAAGGCAGAACGAATGTGTAACTTGTTCATAATTCTAGACAAGAACAAGTAAAAGTGTCAATGCGTTTAGTCGTGTTTACTTTCGTTCACTTTTCATCTTGTTCCACCTCCTACTTGAATACTTACTGAATGGAATAACGCAAGGGAACAGGTATAGACGGTGAAGAGAACACAGAGAAATGAGAACTTCAACACCCTCTCAAATTCCATTCACCACCTCCCCTGCACTTGTCACAATATGTCAGTAGGAAAATAATTTTAAACCACTCGAGAAACATTGAAGTAGAAGAGCCTATATTTATTCAATCGACTTAAATCTAGCATGCTTAGGGAGAAATGCGAGGCAGATACGTGAGTGAAGGCGCCTCAGCCACCAAGACAAAGAGACAAGGAGGTGATAGAGACATGCATGGGGAAGAAAATGAGAGTGGAGGATGAGTGATGCAAGTGGTGAGAAGTTGTGTCTGGCATGTACTCTTTCTACGAGTGTGTGACGATGTGACGGCATGAAGGTTGCGTGGAGGTGAAGGAGAAAATTGAGGTTTCTTTAGCGAGTCCACTGGGATTCCTAGCCAAGGGTAGTCTACGTGTGTGTGTGTGTGTGTGTGTGTGTGTGTGTGTGTGTGATGTGCTTCGCCTGTGAACGTTTGATGTCAATTGTGTGAACAAACGAACAGATGGCAGGAATAAGTGTTTTGTTGTTGTTGTTGTTGTTGTTGTTGTTGTTGTTGTTGTTGTTGTTGTTGTTGTTGTTGTTGTTTGGTGTTGTTGCTGTGATGGTGGTGATTGTTGTTTTTCCTGTTTTAAGCCAAAAAAGTATTATACATCACACACACACACACACACACACACACACACACACACACACACACACACACACACACACACACACACACAATCCTTTTCATACTCAAGCAACATTCTCTCATTGTTTAGAGAATGCGGACACATAAAACAATTTAGAGAGAGAGAGAGAGAGAGAGAGAGAGAGAGAGAGAGAGAGAGAGAGAGAGAGAGAGAAAGAGAGAGAAAGAGAAGAATGTTACAGAGATGAAACAGAGCCTCCAATTGTAACGCTTTGTTTTCAATGGAACCTCAAGGACAAATTCATGCACTCTCTCTCTCTCTCTCTCTCTCTCTCTCTCTCTCTCTCTCTCTCTCTCTCTCTCTCTCTCAACAATTTCAATTTTTCCCTCTGCACACCTTTCCCATATCTAGGAAAGGTCGATGTACACATTAAATCCACATGGTGACTTGGCAAGTGTTGTACGCCGCACGCCCCTCCTGACGCAGCCCTGCCTATTTATTCCTGCTAGGGGTGAACACTAAGTTGCACTGCCTCGCCCCCTCGCTGCCTGGGGAGGTGGAAGGAAGCAGGTACCCAAGATTTTAAACGCGGTATATTCCTGTGGTGCGCTAAATTCAAATGTCGTCTTTAATGTTTGTGCGCAGCGCCTTGATGTATTTATGTAAGGAGTAGGCGGGGAAAGGAAGGCGAGGGAGAGCTATAGGTATGTAGGCAGGCAGTCATGTAGGCAGGTAGGCAGAGTGGTAGATAATGAAAGAGAGGGAAGAAATGCAGTGGTAGAAGATATTTTGCTGTGATATTTTCCTCCTCCTCCTCCTCCTCCTCTTCTTCCTCCTCCTCCTCCTCCTCCTCCTCCTCCTCCTCCTCCTCCTCCTCTACTACGCTGTCCTTCCTCTAATGGTAATGAAATCAAGCAGCCTTGTAAGTACCTCAGGGTAACACGCATTTTGTGCTCCTATCTAGTCCTTTGTAATCTTTTATAATCCTCCTCTTCTTTCTTTTCCTCTTCCTCTTCGTCTTTCTCCTCCTCCTCCTCATCATCATCATCATCATCATTATCATCATCATCAGCTAAATTTTCAGACATCATCAAAATTAGCGTCTACAATTTCAGTGCTGGGCAAAAGGCTTCTTTCCTCAACCTTAACCCCTCGTCTCTCTCTCTCTCTCTCTCTCTCTCTCTCTCTCTCTCTCTCTCTCTCTCTCTCTCTCTCTCTCTCTCTCTCTCTCTCTCTCCACAAAAAAATAAAATAAAATAAGTTAGCAAATACACATGGAAATAAAAATGCAAGGTTCCTCGTCTAAACTTCAGATAAACTTAGCGAACCAAGGACACAAAAAAAAAAAAAAATGAGAGTTGAAATTACTTGGAGGATAAATTCATGGAGTTTGATCCTTCTTATGATGTGGTAATGGCGGATCAAACTCTTATGAATTTATGTTGGAAGCAATTTCAGCGTTCCCCCTCTCTCTCTCTCTCTCTCTCTCTCTCTCTCTCTCTCTCTCTCTCTCTCTCTCTCTCTCTCTCTCTCTCTCTCTCTCTCTCTCTCTCTCTTTCTTGTCGTCGTCAGTTCACTACGTTTAGCTAAAGTTTAGGCAAAGAACTTTTCAGGTTTTCTTTCTTTTTTTTTTAGTTTCATGTTTTTTTTTCCTTTTAGGGTAGTTATGGTCTTAAGTGAACCTGAGCAAGGGAAGATTAAAACTATTGGGTTTATGCCCTCTTGTAACAACGCGTAGGTAAAAAAAAAATAGAGAGAAGAGAAAAGGAGAAGGAAGAGAAGGAGGAGGAGAAGGAGGAAGAGGGGGAAGAAGAAAATGAAGAAGAGGAGGAAGCAGATTCATAACTAAAGCCAAAACAGCAGTAATAACAACAAAAAGCTACTACTACTACTACTACTACTACTACTACTACTACTACTTTAAGAACAACAACAACACCAGGAATACAATAAGTCTCAGTAATAACAACAACAACAACAACAATAACAACCACTACCACCATCACCACCACCACTTGTATCCTTCCTCCCTTCCTTTTCCCATTACATTTTCTTTTCTCCAAACTTGAATGTGATACTTAAAGACAATGTTAAGAGGAGAGGGAGGATGTGAGTTTCCTTCCTTCCTTCACTCTTATCCCTCCCTTCCTTGCCTCCTTCCCTCCCTCCTTCCCGCCCACTAATCCTTCCTTCCTTCTCTTTTTTCCCTCCCTTGTCTCTTCTTTCCTCCTAAAGTTGCTATTTTTTCTTAATTAATTAGCCTGAGTTTTATTATTTTCCTTGATGTTGTTGTTTGTTGTTGTTGTTGTTGTAGTTGTCGTTGTTGTTGTTAATATCCTCATCTGGTCCTCTCAATTTTACAACATTCTCTTCCTTCCCACTCCTTATTTTCCGTCCCTTCTCAGTTTCACTTCCCTCTTCAATTCTGACCATCCTTTACCCCTCTCTCCCGTCCCTTCCTTCTCCTTTCCTCCATTCCCCCTCGACCTTCCCACTTCTTCCTTCCTCTCCTGCCTCACCTCTTACTGGAAGCTCCCTCAGAGACGCCCTGCGGGGAAAAAAGCCAAATCAAAGACAGAAAACTCGTGTGAAGCCTAACCTCTGCCCTCACCACCCTCAGGAGTCTTGGAGGGATGGGGTAGGCTGCCGGCAGGGGGTAAGACGTAAGGGGGGAGAGTGTAGCGGTGCAGGGACTTGGAGCAGTGGAGCGGTGCGGGACAGGCGAGGGTTCAGGGACTATTTTCATTGGCAGTGCACTCGGAGGGAGGATGCACCAGTGAGTGAGGACAGGCAGGCTGGGAGATAAGAGCCAACGTTGCGTGTATCAGGCAGGTTGTGTTACGGCATATGTCCGCCTCGCTTATCTATTTTTTTTATGCTTGTTTCTTTCACCGTGTACGCGGCCTGCTGTGTTTCGCTGTTTGGCGGGTTATCTGTCCAGCTGGGTGGGTGGCTTGCTGGCTGGCTGGTTGGCTGGCTGGCTGGCTGGTTTGACTGGATGGCTGGGTGGTCGTGTGGATGGCTTCCTTCCTAGTTGTTGGGTGGTTGGTGTTGGCTGGTTGTTGGCTGGGTGGGTGGTTTGCATACTGGCTGTCTGGTTGGCTCCCTGGGTTGCTTTCTTCCTGGATGGGTGGCTAGGTGGGTGACTGATTGAGCTGAATGTCCGTCTAGCTGTTTTACTGTTGCCCGTGTGGTTTGTTGCGTGAAGCGTGAACAAGATGAGTAAAAATGTGTGTTAGACTTATATCAAAGAGCGAAGGGACAGAAAAAAAAAAAAGAATCATACAACACTTACTACAGTATCTTTATTGTAATCCTCCTCCTCCTCCTCCTCCTCCTGCTCGCTTTTGTCCTTAGCATTCTCTGTCTGTCACTTTTGGGATACAAGATGCAGTTAATTGATCACAAATGTCCTTGTTAAGACCAATATATCTGCTGCTGTTCTTTCCTTTTATCTTACTTTTCTTCCTCCTCGTCTTCCTCCTCCTCCTCCTCCTCCTCTGGTAGCGACCGCTATTAAAGAGACCACCCATCTCCCAACCATCACATCCCAGGATTTCATGACGGCATTGTGTGGAGAGCATCGTGTTAGACTCTTTTGTGTGGCGCCTGAATGTTAGTTATGCGCCGCTGCCTCGCGTGGGCGGTGACGTGTGTGTTGGCAGCGGCGATAATTGTTGCTGAAATGAGGTAGTGGTGCTCTCAGTTTGCGTCATCTGAACATGTACACGAGTTTAATTTTGATGAATTTAGCGAACCTTCTCTCTCTCTCTCTCTCTCTCTCTCTCTCTCTCTCTCTCTCTCTCTCTCTCTCTCTCTCTCTCTCTCTCTCTCTCTCTTTCTCTCTCTCTCTCTCTCTCTCTCTCTCTCTCTCTCTCTCTCTCTCCTCTCTCTCTCTCTCTCTCTCTCTCTCTCTCTCTTTTTCTTTTATGTTTCTCTCTTTGATGTATTCTGATTTTTTTTTCATGCAAACACAATGAAATTATGTTTTCGTATTGTTATACGTAAATTAATGGTTATTTCACCATTGGTCCTTCATTTAAGCACACGGATTTCTTCGATTTATTTGGCAAACCTCTTGTTTTTCCCCTTGTTGCATTTATTTATCTTTTTATATATATATTTTTTCATATATATCCTGTAGTGATGACTTCATTTTTAGAATCGGCATTTACATAACAATACCGCGTCTTCTGTACACGTCGAAACATCGTACACCAATTAATGCGTCTGTAATCGTTAATCTGACTCACGTTCCTCGGTAGCAAAGGCAGTGCTTTCATTTAGGTCCGTAATCTGAAACACTTTGCTCTCTCTCACACCACGACTTTTTTTTTTTTTTTCATGGGCCACAAAGATGATTAGCTATTCTCAAGAGTGTTTCTCCTATTAAAAATGTAGAAATCTTATTAATTTGTCACTCTAAAGACACCCTAGAAAACCCTCGTAATTTGTAATACGTAGAGCCGTTTGGAAGTAGTGGAGTTGCAACGCAGAGGTGGTTCACAATATGGTCCTTAAGCCTAGCCAGCATCGTGTGACCTTGTTGCTGCATCATAAATCAACAAAACACACCATCAGTCACACCACGACAGTAAATATGAAAGTCAGAAGGATGTGTGCCAGGCAGCGGTTGGTACATGTATAATTATCAATATCAGGAGGAACGTTAAGGTGAGTCAGATGTTCTTTTTGGTGTATTTCCTTGTGACTTTAGTAGTTTGTGTTTACGTATTTCTTATTCTTATCCGAGGCTGAATTAGGCAGCTTTTTTTATCTGGTATAATTGTCCTTATTTTGGGAATGGAATATTGAGTGTTTTTTTTTTTTTTTTTTAGCTATTAGTCATTGATCTGTTTTGCTATTTTGTTACTTTATTTCATTTTCATTTTATCTACTTATTTATTTGTTTATGAATTTATTTTCAACACCCCCCAAAAAAATAAAATAAATAAAATTCTGTAAACAACTCTGCATCAGACGAGGAGCTGATTTTTTTTTTTATTACCAAGGGAGTGTTAGGTCCTCAGCTCCTTAAGTGCACAGTTAGGCCGAGTGAAGCAAAGCATTATGTCATTGTTGCTGCCTCGCTCGCCTCGCCTTGTGTGATGGACAAGATGCCGCTTACACTCCCACGTCATTGCTTGCTACACCTCACGATGGTATTCTTCTGCAACGAGGTATCTTTTTGGCTCAGACGGAGTTTATGTAAGGTTTTATTTTATCTATTTGTTGGTGAGAACTATGTTTTGTAAAGAAGAGATTGTAGTGGGAAAGTGAAGAGGAGAAAGGAAAGGATGATGATACAGACAAAATAAAAAAGTGTTTAAGGTAGAAGGACATGAATTAAATATTTAAAACCATAAAATTTGAGGGTACAATAATGTCAAAAAGTTAGTGCGATGAAATTAATGAATCTGCAACAGAACAGAAAGGTTAAAAAGGCGTATTAAACCAATCAAAAATATAAACAAAGGAGGAAAAGCACCTTTTAGATTCTTTTGAGGCTGACGAAAAACGCACCAAACATTAATACAAATCACGCACGCACAGAACCATTACTATCATTTACTGTTCTAGAGGTGGAAGTGAATGCGGGAGTTAGCCAGTGCAACAAACAGTTTACGGACGCAACAAACAAACGCTACCCTCTGTTCAGAATCATGGAGCCGAACAAACAGGATCTATTTTGAGTGAAAACCTAGTGGCTCTAATTAGTGAATGATTTTACATATAGTTCGCCAGCAGACTGCGGTATTGACGGGGCTGCGTGGAATTACTGTGGGCTGGGAGGGGTGCTGATTGTAGCGCCGTGTTAAGTGTGGGGGACGAGCCGGCTTGTGGCGAAGAGATTGTGGCGCGTATGTAGGAATTATGTTGTTGTTGTTGTTGTTGTTGTTGTTGTTGTTGTTGTTGTTGTTGTTGTTGTTGTTGTTTTATCGTTATTCTAAGAGAGAGAGAGAGAGAGAGAGAGAGAGAGAGAGAGAGAGAGAGAGAGAGAGAGAGAGAGAGAGAGAGAGAGAGAGAGACACACACACACACACACACACACACAACACACACACACACACACACACACACACACACACACACACACACATACACACACACAGGAACACGCATTCAAACGCACGGCTTCTTCTGACACGAAAACATTATCAATTTTAAGCACATGAACGGACACTTCACGCGCCAGTGGCAACACCTCATGCTCTTTTATAATCGACGCTGGATTGCCTGAAAGTGTACCAGAAGTGTGCTAATAACCCTTTTCATAATAACCCTTTTCATTTCCCCCATCAAGTGATCAAAAAGGTTCATGTGAAGTAGATCTATGGCGTCTAATTGCGTTCATCATTGTCTTACTCTTTAACTGGACAAGTACATCACCTTTTTTCACTTCTCTTTTCATGACTTGAACAAATAAAACATGAAAAATAGTGCTCAAATTATTGTCATATGCTTTTATTAGATAATTATTACTCTTCTTCACTTCTCTTCTTATGACAAAAAAAAATAAAAAAAAACACGCAAGGAGGATAAGAAAAAAGATGAGGTTTAACTTTGAATTTCTGCTTTATTTTGTTGTTATTGCAGTTGTAGTTGTTGTTATTGTTGTTGCGATTGTTGTTGTTGTTATTGTTGTCGCCATTGTTATTGTTATTGTTAAATCGACATTTGGCATTAACAAAACATCTCTTCCCTTGCTTGTCTCCCTTTCCCTCCCTTCACTCACATCCACATCCCTCCCTGGCTAGTCACCATACCCAGTATCTCTTACCACCGTGAAATGATGCTTCCCAACACACTTAAGTGGCAAACGAGCTTCGGGGAACTGAGGTAATTGCACACCTGTAGCTTCGAGGCATCAGATCCCCACCATTGCGTCATTCAGTTGGCTGCATCCACTGACCAGGGCTAATAGAGAGGCGGTGATCTGCTCGTGAACCTTCCGCTGATGTAGCAAAGAGCTGAGCTATGTGAGTGACGCACATGGCGAGGCGGAATGCGTCTAGGTACAGAGTGACTCCTTGAACACGATACATCAGGAAAATAACACTTGATTTATATATGAGTACGAGAGTGTTGTTCCTGGTATAATGCATTTTTGGATCAGTGCAGCATGTATTATCGTATTCGATGGATGTTGTCTGGTATTTGTGAGTCAGCCAGCCAAGCAGACTAGTGACGGCCAGGCAGACAGTGACAGATAGACATGCAGGCAGACAAGCAGACGGACAGACAGACGGAAACAGATAGACATGATGCAGACAGACAAGTAGACGGACAGAGAGGCAGTGACAGATAGACAGACATGCAGACAGACAAGTAGAATGAAAGGCAAAACAGGGAGATAAACATGCAGACAAACAAGTAAACTGAAAGACAGACAGACAGAGACAAGCAGATAGACAAGTAAACGGAGAGGCAAACAGGGAGACAGATAGACAAACATGCAGAAAAAACAAGAAGACGGACAGACAGGGAGACGGATAGAAAGACGTGCACACGGGCAGATACACATCAAAATCCAATATGTATGCGCCTCCTATGCATTGTAGATTATCTTCCTGTGTTTGTTTGATTTTTCCGAAGGCTGCTTCCATCAAGTGTATATATTATTGTTGTAGAAATGGAAGGTGGGTAAATAATTGAAGTAAATTTATTTTCCACAGAATTGCAATTGAAGTGGAAAGTAGGATATCAACGAACTTAAACACAGCGAAATGAATGAACGAATAAATAAAATAACAAATAAAAGACAAAAGATAACAGCAATAACAATAATAACGATGTCAAATATTTCAGCATGTACGATATTCATGGCTCAGTGTTTTGTCATAAGCTCAACAACAGCCATTTCTGCAAACCATGACGCAGCTAAGACAAAGAGCAGTTATCGCTACATTTCTCATCTCACGATCTGGAATAGATACGAAATTCAATGACACGTGACTTCAAGGTCGTGGAGGAGGAGGAGGAGGAGGAGGAGAAGGAAGAAAAGAAAGAGTGGGAATGGGAAAAGTCAGAGGTGAAGGCGTCGTCCACACATCACATCACCACTTTTCACATCCTTTCCCTGCATGAGTCCTCCCTCTGTTGCGCCGCGTATCTATAACACTATGAACGGAAATCGGCTAATTCCCCTTCGAGTGGCCAATTAAAGTTAGTGTGCGTGTCTTTCTGGTGCCTGCCTCGCCCATCTGCTGCCTTGCCCTCATGCCGCCGCGAGACACTTGAGCGGCGGGTAAAAATGCTAAAATGATTAAATCTCCCCGTCATCCCCTCGCAGCTTGGACTCGAAGTAGTAATTGAGCCTTTGCTTGTGTTTCATCTCCTGAATGTCTATTATTGCATTCTGAAGTCTGTCTGTTGTCCAGTTTATAATTTTCTGTATGTTGTTTTCAGATAGATCATTCCAGTTTGGTTATATTCACTATGATCAATCCTTATCGTGCTTGTAGTTTTATAGCAATGCGTTCATGAAATAAAATCCTTCCTACGTTATTTAGTTTGAGGGTTCATCTGTTTATCTTTGCTAACTTTATAAACTACGGTAATGTTTCGTTGGCAATCTGGTTTATTTGTCTGTCAGCCTTTATTGAGCAAGTGAGGAGCGGGACCACAAGGCAGGCAGTCACACACACACACACACACACACACACACACACAAACACACACAAGGATGCTGTATATCGTAGGCGGTTAGGTTAATAGTGGTTGTCGTGACAGTAGTAATGAAAGCCCTGGTGAGTATCCCACTATTTCACCCGACCAGGACTTGTAGGCAACGATAGTGAAGGTGGTCGTGGTGGTGGTAGTGGAGGCAGAGGTGTTTTTTCTTCTTTTTTCTTTTTTTTTCATGTAAGAGGTGTTCTGGCTAAGGGCAACAAAAATAGGAAAGAAAAAGACTCGCTGAAGTTGTTGTTGGTGGTGGTGGTGAATATTGCAGTGGTGGGGATTAAAATTTCTTTCCAGGAATCCACAGAGGGGAGAATTGTCTTTTTCCAGGAAGGTGAGCAGTATCCGAGGTGCTCTTCATTCTTCCTCAGACATCAAAAAGTTGGCGGGAATGTCCTTAAGCGCAAGTTTAGATAACGTAACTCCTTTTAAAGTTTTCTTATTTATAG
>NC_087153.1:36643021-36675521 GCF_035594125.1 Scylla paramamosain | reverse complement strand
AGAAGAACAGGCGTGGTGTATCCTTATTAAAGCGATATGGAGTCACCAGGAATGACGAGACGGTGATGGGAAGTGATGGGCGAAAGATGAGGACGTAATAGAAATGTCTGGAACGATGGACGGTGAAAGGCGGGCCGTGATGGAGAGCTGTGATGGGGAAACTGATCAGTACTTGTGGCTTGTGATGGGCAGTGATAGGAGAGGGGCTGGGGGTTAGTGGGAAATGCTTGGAGTGATGGGCTGTGAGAGTTGATGGCGCCCTGTGATGGGAACGTAAAGTGGAGGAGGTGATCAGTAATGTTGGTAGGTGAGGGGTGACGAGAGGTGATGGGAGGAATGGTTGAGAGTGTGTGCAGGTGATGTGATGAGAATGACACGCTGTTCATCTGAGTCTCCACCTGGTTCCCGTAATTGCCAGGTAACCAACCACTGAGCCTTGCATAGAATGAATCGCAACCTGTAAGTGTGCCGGGATTAAGTTTTCAGTTTGATTCGGTAGAAAGAAATGAAAATAAAATGAAACGAGAGATTTTTCTTTATTATTAGTCTCTCTCTCTCTCTCTCTCTCTCTCTCTCTCTCTCTCTCTCTCTCTCTCTCTCTCTCTCTCTCTCTCTCTCTCTCTCTCTCTCTCTCTCTAAGTGCTAGAGAGATACAGTAATTCTGCTTCATTCTACATTACCTCACTTCTAGTTTAATTTGTTATATACAATTAACTGTTTTAACAATACTTCTATAGAAATCAACTCGCTACCACTAAAGACAACAGCACAAACAAACTCTTCCTAGAAATCACTTCGACATCACCACCACCACCACCACCACAAACTCACTCTAAGAATCTTCTTTCTACTTACATTTATATAACCAATAATAACAACAACACTGTCTAATTACCACCAGCGAGCGAGATCAGACAGAGAGTACAATGAATAAGTATGAACGCTGAATATACGTAAACTGGTGGTGGTCTGAAATTTGCGACTTATAATTGTGAATCGTGAACGTGTTAAGTTTGCTCACGTCATGTTCAGGCGCTGCTTCCCGGCAAACTATAATGAGCTCAATCCCGAAACCCGAACGTTGCTTTGCTGTTAGTTGGTCTCATTGTGCCTCGCTTAATAGTAATGTCCAGGTTGAATTAAGGCCCATCTGTAAATGCCATTGTTGAGGGAGCAAGCAATATCATTATGCACATTACGGCCGCTATTATATATTTTTCTCTCTCTTTGTCTATACCACCCGTTCCCGTGCCAGACGTGTGTGTGTGTGTGTGTGTGTGTGTGTGTGTGTGTGTGTGTGTGTGTGTGTGTGTGTGTGTGTGTGTGTGTGTGTGTGTGTGTGTGTGTGTGTGTGTGTGTGTGTGTGTATTTGGTTGTGTTTAGTACGTTTTACTTCACGCTTTTTTGTGTGTGTGTATTTTGTACATCATATTTGTTTAGTGGTTTTATATCAATGCTTGTAACTGGTCAATAATTTATCTCACTGTATGTCTGTCTATCTATCTATCTATCTGTCTGTGTCTACTTACATACCTATCTATTTATTTATATGTCTGTCTATGTGTGTGTGTGTGTGTGTGTGTGTGTGTGTGTGTGTGTGTGGGCGTGTGGGCGGGTTCTCATCAGCAAACCAGACGGCGCGACGCTCGCCAGCCGCTGTTATCCTGGCGTCGTTCCAGTCTGAAGGGAGTTTTCCACGAGATTTCCCTTTGTTTTTTTTACACCATCCGCATTTTTAAAGTCCACGATATAGAGAGGTTACCTTACCGTGTTCTCATGAGTGGTGAGGAGGAGCAGGACGTGGCGTGGGGATTGCAGGGGTGTGGTGCTTGACTCCCTAACTACTTAACTAACCGGTTCCATGACTACCTGGCTCCCTGACACCTTGACTACCTGACTTCCATGGCTCCCTCTCGGCGTCATTATCGTCATTTTGAATTGTTTCGCTTTAAATGGTGAGTAAAAAACCGAAGAACAAATTGTTTCTCAAATAAAGTAGTAAGTTTCATACAGGGTTATGCTCTAAGCTGCCCCCGCTGTCGATCAAGGCCCTGGAGTGTCGCGGTGACGTCTATCGCGATCATAGTAAAAGTCCAGGAAAAATATTTCATCCAAACTGCAGAATTTCTTGTTTTTTTCTGTGACAGATGGGAATTATTTTGTTCCTTTATGTTTTGTGTGAAATTAGATAGTAAAGTAAATGCTATTGTTTGTGAATAATGATGGGACCAATGGGAGATGATATCTTCCTGAAAATTTTTAATATCACTGATGGCTTTACAAAAGGCACCGTGATTAGGAGCTGTGGAGAAACTGAGGATATACAGCAGTTCTTTATTACACACCACATACTCCCCAGTCTTTCCTGCTTTACTGCAACAAAGGACACCATTTGAAATATACCATTCATGAGAATTTAAGAGGTTGAGTAATACAAGTAACTTCCAGGAACGTCCAGGACACAATTGCACTGAACGTGAGCCCGAAAAAGTGCCGCGCCTCGCCGCCTTTGAGCCGCTTGCACACAGCACCACCGCTAAAGTGTGAGGGACGTGCACATCAGGGAACCGCACGAAAAAATGCAATGCTCTCTCCAGACAAAGGCTCCTGTCACACACACACACACACACACACACACACAAACACACACACACACACACACACACACACACACACACACACACACACACACACATACACATGCATAAAAAAGTGTACCTTCCGTAGAAAATTTTGGAAAGGCAAGGAACCGCGCGCCCCCTGCCACCTGGCGCTAGCAACACTTCCTCTCGGTGGAGGCGGAAAGGGCGAGTCACAGCGATAACATGTAGAAACCAGGGACTGGTGAGCGAAGTGTTATCATGCAAAGTACAGAATACTACACATAATAGAAAACACTACACATAATACAAAATAGAGGACTTACGACGTCGTTCACTCTCCTGAAAACAAAGCTGGATTCGCTCGATCAGTCTTATCTTATAATTTTCCGTATTGATAATGCAGAAAATTATGATGGAAAAAATAAACAAACCTTCAATGAATAAAAAAAATATATGCACAAGAAGAGAAGCACTCAAACAATTAAGGGAAGTGGTACAATATAGAAGAGAACCAGTTTTCTTTAAAATATTATCAGCAAGAATTAATTGCAATATAATGCTATTTGCGTCGTATAGAGTAAACTGACTAATTGGAGGAGATTAGTTCATTAACGCGGGCAGGGAGACAAATTACTTTATTCACACCACAGCAGCGAGGAAAAGAAGCTGAGCGAGGCGACAAAGATCAGAGTTAAACATTTGCACACCGGAGCATGGCGGTGCGGGGGGAGCAGTGAACCTCTTGGCGAACAATGACAATAGTACGCTTGTTGCCTCACTGAATGGTAATGGACGAATGTACTTACGAAAATAATAAATATAGGCACTAGAAGGCTTGCGCTGCTTGATCTTTGCTGTCTCCCTTTGCTATAATTGATTATACACTAAACTTGCACTTACCATTCAGGATCCATCAATGTGGCAGTCAAAGGGTTGGAAATTAAGCCCTAATTATAAATGAACAGCCAGGTTAATTATAACATGGCTTTACACTGTTTGATCCCTTAAAGGCGCAGGAAGGACGAGAATAGCAGCAGGAATTTTCGTGTTTGTATGAATAAAACACAAAGAGAGGATGAAGACATCACAACAGGCAACTTACCCGCCGAGGGAGTGACACAGCAAAAAAAAAAAAAAAAAAAGGGAGAGAGACAGAGAGCTGGAGGAATGTCATAAGTGGCTGCAGCGTGGACAGTTAGACGGCTGGCCTCGTAAATCATGAACAACACACCTGACGCCTTAAGTCTCGCCAAGTCACAGAGGCAAAGCTCACTCGACTCTTGGTATCGTGGGCGGGACAGGGCGGAGGCGATGGCGGAGGAGGAGCAGAGGTGGTCATGAGTGTTGCGGTGGCTTATCTGCTTCATTAGAGAACTACCCACCCACTGGAAGGCGTGGATCGATTCATCTTGAGGGAGACCACCTCATGGACGCCCCTCGCCCTGTCTCCGCTGATGGCAAAGGAGCAAACCATGGAGGCGCGCTGAGGTAAGATAGAGGAAGGAAGCCAAAATCAGGCACAGAGACAAAGGGAAAGTAAAGAAATGTGAGGAAAACTTGTATAAACAGAATAAAGGAAAGGAAGGGAAAGATTAAAAATATTACAGAACGAAAAAGAAAAATAGGAGAGAACAAAGAGAAACACGGGGATGGAGACGGAAGGGAGACAAAGGAATGTGAAGGACGGATCACAGAAGGACAAAGAAAAGATACCCCATATATGAAAACAAAGAAAAAGAAAAAAAGACATGCACAAAAAAAAAAAACAAGAAAAGGTAGAAAAGGACTACTAAAGTAAGAAGAAAAAGCAAAGCAAAATGAACCAAGGACATGGAAAAGAGGAAGAGAAAACTTAGGAAAAGACTACAAAGGTAAAAGAGAGAGAGAGAGAGAAAAAAATAACAGTAGAGAAAGAATAGAGAAGTGTGTCCGAGGATGGAGTGTGTGAGTGGCTATCTGAAGGAGACGCAGCTGCAGGAGAAGAGAAGAGAGCCAGTGGGGTGGCTACGTATCTGCAGAGAAAAACAATTTGTCAAACGTGTGTTCTTATAGTACAGATCGTTGATTCTCCATTGTATCCAGAGAGAGAGAGAGAGAGAGAGAGAGAGAGAGAGAGAGAGAGAGAGAGAGAGAGAGAGAGAGAGAGAGAGAGAGAGAGACTCGACAACCTCCCCAAAGACACACAACAGGATGACTATTGACATTGTTAATTAAGAGAGTCAAGCCTATTAATGTATCTTTGTAATTGGCTCCTTCTCGTTCCTCAAGATAACAGGAGGAGGAGGAGGAGGAGGAGGAGGAGAACAAGATGAAGGAGAAGCAAGATAAATAAAAGAAGTAGGAGAATAAATAGAACACAAAAGAAAAAACAAACAAACAAACAGCAACAGTAATAGCAGCAGCAGGAGAAGGAGGAGAGGGAGGAGGAGGAGGAGTAGTAAGGCGAAAAGATAAGGAGGAGGAGGAGGAGAAGGAGATAGGTAAAAAAAAGAAAGGGAAAGAGGAAGGGAAAGAGAAGCAAGAGAGGATTAACGAGGAATAATGTGCACAAGCAATACAATGAAAATAAACGAGCGTATAATAAGAATGAAGAGGATCATATATTTGCTGCATTTCCTCGTTTAATGTTCTTTTGTTCCTGCCAAGGATTACTCTATTTTGCGACTTGATCCTGGTTAAGCTATTTATTTACATTTTCTTCACTTTCTTTCTTAATATAAACGTGTGTGAGTATGCCTGTCTTTCTTAATATCACTGTGTATTTCTCTCTGTTTATATGTTTGTCAGACAGTCTCTCTCTCTCTCTCTCTCTCTCTCTCTCTCTCTCTCTCTCTCTCTCTCTCTCTCTCTCTCTCTCTCTCTCTCTCTCTCTCTCTCTCTCTCTCTCTCTCTCTCTCTCTCTCTGGGGAAGCCTGGTAGCGAGCGACGTGAACCGACCAGCCCTCGCTCATTTCCAGTTAAATCCACTTGCCCACTTCCTCAGAGTCGCCAGGAGTGAGTGACAGCCGCGCCTCTAGGGGTCTCAGAGTGACTCGATGATGTTATCCTCCAGAGAAATGATCCCGCTACAGAGTTCGCTTTCCTTGAGTATCTGTGTGATAAGCGCCTTGCAACTTCCTCGTGATGGATTTACCTAGAGGCACCTCACGTCCCAGAGGCGAGGGGACACCTGTGAGGGGCAGCTGTGGAGTGAAGGATGTATTGGCGTGGATGTGTTGTGCCGTGTATGCTGATCTTGGAAGGTTCGGCGTGAGGAAGGTTGTCACTCGCAGTTATTCAAGACTGATAAGTTGGTGTTAGGAAATATTCTAAAGCTTTAATGAAAGAAAAGTTTTAGTTTTGGAGGGAAAGAAAAGACGTTAAAACAATGCCTAGGAGGTTATGGAGACAAAGAAAATGGGGTAATATTCTATACTATTCAGTGATTAACAGGGATATGAAAGTGTGCTGTTCGTACATGACGATCATAAATATTTGTTTACCAGCTTTATATGGGAGCATGTAAAATAACTTTAGAGAAAACAGTGTTATATTTAGCTTCATTGCTACTTTGATATTAAAGTCGGTATCGAAATCCTGAAGGATGAAACAACACCAATATATGGAATAATAACTCAAACAGAAAATACAGATCCGTGTTGGGACTCCCAAAGCCATGAAGCCTACGTAAAAAAAAAAAAAGTAGGATTTATTCAGAAAGAAAACAGATAAACTAAACGTGGAAAAGCTTCACACCAGAAGATAAAAATGAAATTGGCTTTAACGCTCACAGGAAGACTAAACAAAGTGGTAATTGCATATGCATCAACACACATTTTAACACGACGATCGCCCGTGGCTGAAATACAGTGTGATAAAATCTTAGAGCAGAGGATTGCCGGGAAAACAGGAAATACTGTCTAGGAAATTATAATATACAATATTCAGTTTTGAAGTTCCGTAAAATGGCGAGGACTCTGCGCTTACTCCACAACATGCAATGCCTGAAGATGCCTTCTCTAAAGGTGAAACGTTGCAAGTAATAAAGTGAAGAAAAGAAAGAACTCTGGATGTTTTCCCTGTTCACATCTACTGTGTCTCGAAACCTCGTCATCTACACACACACACACACACACACACACACACACACACACACACACACACACACACACACACACATAAAATATGGACTGTGATACATTATAAATGGATTAACTAAGATAAAAAAAAGCCGTAAAATTATGACGGATAAGATGATCGCGTCTTCTCTGAGGCCCAGGCCGCCCCTCGGGGCTCCATTCGACCCAAGTTTCAATCAAAGGGAGAGTATCTGAGGTGCACGACTGTGAGTGATTGGTTCAGTCCGCGGCATTACAAGTCTCCCTCGCTGACGGGGCTCGAGACTCCTCCTTCCACTCACCACTCCTGTGAGTTGACCACTCCAGATGGACACGATTTCTGGTGTGTAGTGGGGGCATATACCTCGATGTCTTAATTTATCGAGTTCCAAAGCAGGAATACGATATCAATATGGTATTTTGTCAATAGTTAGCATGCCCTCTGGCATGACAGTATGACATGACAGTGTACTCCGAATGGAAACTCTTCCAAACTGTCACTCCTCCTCGGCCCTGGCCACGTCTTCAAAACATACACATTTTTGGGAAACTCGCTATTAATAATTCCAACACTATTATGGGGCAGATTAGTAGAAAAAACATTTTTTTTAACAATAATGATAAAACACCTCGTGAGTAGATGTAGTCTGTCTAGTCACTGGTCTTGTCCAAGACGCAGTTAATGTTTTCCCTAGACACTTTCAAGGCCTGATTATGTGACAAGCTGCTTTTTGCCAAGAAAAAACAGTGAAGGATAAAAAAAAAATAGTGGGTAAGCATCGTAGCAATCTTACATACACCATTGATATTAATGAAGCAAATCAATTTATCAGAGAAAAAAACATAATTATATGTGTTCACATGAGGGAAAATTGCAAATAGAACTCCAGAACTAAGTGGGGAAACTCGTGAAAATTAACCAAATATTAAAGGAAAGCTCTCCCATTACTGCAAAGTGGAAAAGTGGCCTGTATGTGATGGAGTGCCCTCACAACGGCAGCACGTAATGAAGAGCAGCCCGCCCACCCTGAAGGCTTTCCAATAAAACAGTTGTAGCAAATGAAACACGAATTTGGTGAGTCAAAAAGTTGTGACAGCTAATCTGGGGAGCCGTGATGGGTGATGAACAAGTTGAATAATTGTAGGAATAAATGGACAGGACTAGAAAATATGGGAAAATGTAGGATAAATGGACTAGCATAGACACTCAGGCCAGCAGAAAGGGGAAGGCGACGTAAGAAAAGCGAAATAAATCAAAGGGAGACTGAGAAAAGTGAAGAGATATTGAGAGAGAGAGAGAGAGAGAGAGAGAGAGAGAGAGAGAGAGAGAGAGAGAGAGAGAGAGAGAGAGAGAGAGAGAGAGAGAGAGAGAGAGAGAGAGAGACTTTATGATTAGATATAGTTAACTTAAATAAACTAGTACTACGTAAAATATTAAAGGGGAATACTGTGATTGAACTATGCAAAAGCGAGGCAAGGAAATGAAAACAAGTAAAGGGCAGGATGGTATAATGATCAAGTGATATTAGGAAACTCTACAGCTGTATGAATTAAGCTGAAATGGACCAACACCGCAGAAATTATTAATAATGGATGTTGGGAAATGCTTCTGTCATGCAGTTAAGGAGATTACCATATTAGTTGATGAGTTTGTGTTGCATTAAACTAAAGGAGATATTCAGAGAGTATCTAGAACTGAAGATACACACTGAAATGGACAAATATTCAATGATCAATAGAGAACATCGGGAAATTCCTTTGTCTTCTTGTGTAACTTTTTTTTTTTCCTGTTGATGGATCCTTTTGTGACGAGAAGCAGGAGTTACCAGTAATAGTGATGGTCCTTGGCGATGAAATGACGTTACTAAGGCAAAATCATTATCAATATTCTTTTACGTAAGAGGGGACTTGGGCAAGGGCTGCAAACACACACACACACACACACACACACACACACACACACACACACACACACACACAAAGACCCACTAAGGTTCCAGCTCCCAACGAATACAGTAAAAAAAAAAATCATAATTAGAAAAGGATCTTGAAAACTCCCTCTTTAAACATTCCAAATCACAGGTAAGAGGGAAATACAGAAACAGACATGGAGTTCCAGAGCTTTCCAGTCAATTAACCTACAATGGTCCATTCCACTGTTTTGCTTTTCCACCTCAGTCATAACCCCTTTGATCCGCACAGTCCCTTAGTTACAGTTTTGTAAGGAAAATAGCACATCACAGGGTTTAAGATTAAGAAGGAAGTATAGGACACAAAGGGAGTAAGTGGGGCAAGTTAATTGGTTCCTGGCGGTGGCTCTGCTGCTACCTAACGATCAGTGACGCTCCAGCTAGTGTGTGTGTGTGTGTGTGTGTGTGTGTGTGTGTGTGTGTGTATTGGCAGGTATGAATGTTTCCATGACACTCGCTGCATCTTGAAGTATGCATGAGAGAGAGAGAGAGAGAGAGAGAGAGAGAGAGAGAGAGAGAGAGAGAGAGAGAGAGAGAGAGAGAGAGAGAGAGAGAGAGAGAGAGAATATTAAACTGCCCACCACAATCTTCTCATTTTCTCAGATTTGCTCAAGATATTCTCGGCAATTTTCATACCAAGAGTCTAACTTCTCTCCTTTCTCTTTTCTCTTATTCGTTTGCACTTGCTTGTCATGAAGATTGCTTTTATCTTGTCACGCGTCAAGAGCGCGCACACACACACACACACACACACATAAACACACACATAAACACACACACACAGAGAGAGAGAGAGAGAGAGAGAGAGAGAGAGAGAGAGAGAGAGAGAGAGAGAGAGAGAGAGAGAGAGAGAGAGAGAGAGAGAGAGAGAGAGAGAGAGAGAATGAGTAAATGGTGAATCGTTCTCTCTCTCTCTCTCTCTCTCTCTCTCTCTCTCTCTCTCTCTCTCTCTCTCTCTCTCTCTCTCTCTCTCTCTCTCTCTCTATACATGTCACTTGGAAATCGCAGCCAAAAATAATCTGTTCATTTCCCTCCTCCTCCTCCTCCTCTTCCTCCTCCTCCTCCTCCTCCTCCTTCTCCTCCTCCTCCTCCTTCTCCTCCTCCTCCTCCTTCTCTTCCTCCTCCTTCCTCCTGCAATAAATTAAAGGTTAGGCTGACAGCAGGTGGTATCAGATGGAGCTCGTTCATTGGTGACGCTGAGCACACACACACACACACACACACACACACACACACACACACACACACACACCATTAGGAATCAGCCTATAATTATTGTTCCTGCGTCATCTGTTTCACCTCATCACCTCTTCCTCCACCCACCTGACACTCCTCTCCTCCACACTTTCCTCCACCCTGTCACCACTTCATCATCCCACCTTCTCTATTATCTCCACATCTCCCCTTCAGCTTTATCTTGTTTTTCTTTGTTTTCCATACGTATTCATCTTTTGTTTTTCCTTCATTTTTAATTTTTCTTTTTTTGTTTTATCTTTTCACTTCATGTCTCCACCATTTCCTCATTTTTACGTTTCTCTCATTTCATCTCCTCTTTCCTGTCTTGTCCTTCTTTTGTTTTATGTATTATTCATTTGTTTTTTCCTTAACTCTTCATCTTCTCTTCTTGTCACTTCATCTCTTTACCATTTCTTCATTCCTGCGTCTCTCTTTCCTTTCATCCATCTTTTTCTCCTCACTCCATAATTCACCTCTGCCTCATCCTTCAACTCCATCCCTCCACATCTCCATCACTCCATTATTCCACCCTTTATCTCTCTCCATCTTCTCTCTAGCTTTTATCTCTCCTGTCATCTTTCCTTCCTTCCACTCTCTCCATCCATTTTACATTACCTGTTTGTCTCCACTTTTCATCTGTCACTCTTTTGCTTTCCCAGACCTTCGTTATTTCTCCCTCTTTTTCTCCATTCGTCTGTACAAATTGAACTTCCTTTAAAGTTTACCTAGTTTTCGTTTCTTTCACTCCTACGCGTCTCTGTGACTTGCCTAAACCTCCCACCCTTAGCTATCATCTTTCACATTTCCGTAATTCCTCCCTGCTCTCTCTGTCTCTCTTAATCTTTCCTTCAACTTTACTTTTTTTTTCCTTCCATTAATTTTTTTCTTCCATCTTTTCGTTTGTTCCGCCCTTTACTGTTCTCTTATCTCTCACTTGTCTTGACTTTCCAGCCTTTGCCTTAATTTTTTTTCCACCTCTCTCACTAATTTCATCTGTCTATCTCGCCATCTCTCCTCGAACTTCATCTTTTCCATCAACTTTCCATCTCATCTTTTTTATTCCATCTCTTCACATCTCTGTTACTATTCATCATCATCTTTTTTTTCTTAATTCCTCTATCATTTAACTGTCTCCATTCTCTAATTTTCAGTATTTCTCTTCAGTTCGCTATCTCTTGTCTTTATTTTTCTGTTCTTCATATTTTTCCTTCAGTTCTTTTCACTTACTTGTGTCCACTCTCTATTCTCCATCTTTTTCTCCAGCTCTCTCTTTATCCTCTTCACACCATCCCCTCCCTCCCTCACCCCTCCCTCACCCATCACCCCCAGTCGTTGCACCTGAAAGCCTCTTAACATCTTTTTCACTCCTCCATTTCTTTCATCCTTCTCCACCTCACCTCTTATTTCGCCCTCCTCTTCCTATTACTCTGTCTCTTGATCTTACCATTTCGAAACTACCCCTTCCCTCCCCTTTCCTCCTCTTTCCTCCTCCACATTTAATCCCCTCTACCACTCTGCTCCACTTCCCTCCTCTAGTCTCCTCTCCACATAGCAAGCTGCAGTGTCCCCTCTTCCACTCATCCACTCTTTCACCCTCATTGCGAATCAGCTTAGGACGGGCAGTGGAGGACCAGGATACGAAGAGAGGATAGTTAACTCCACTTGTCCTGATGGAGTCCGTTTTTTTCATTATTGCGAGTGCGTGTTAGTGTGTGTGTGTGTGTATGTGCGTGTGTGTATAGCGTTTTTGAGCTCGTTACGGTGTGTGGTTCGCTTCATTTCTCTGGTTCAATTTGGTCTGTTCTCCAGTTAATTTGTTGGATTTCTTTCTTTTTTCTTTTTTTTTTTTTTTCTTTTTTTTACATTTTTTTTTATTTATTTTCATTTTTATTTTTTTTTAATCCAATATGATGCGTTTGACTTCGTCGCCTTTAGTTGGTATTATACATTTTTCTCTTTTCTGTGTCCTGTTTATTTCTTTCTCGGTTCACTTTTTTTTCTCTCTCTTCTTCTTTGTCACTTTCTTCATAATATCTTATTTTTTCTAGTTATCTGAGTTTTTCTTTTTATTATTCTTTTTTTCTCTCTTTTTACTAGTAATGTCTTTATTTCCGTTTCCTGTCTCCTGTATATATATATATATATATATATATATATATATATATATATATATATATATATATATATATATATATATATATATATATATATATATTTTTTTTTTTTATTTTTTTTTTTTTTCTGGTTTATTTGTTGGGGTTCCTTTTTTACTTTTTTTTTATGTTCTCCTAGTTTTTAATCTGAATTTTCCCTACTTTTATATGGTATCCCTCGCAGTTTTTACTCATAATGTCTTTTTTCCCGCTTCCTGTTTCCTGCTTGTCACTTTTATGGCTCAGTTGTTGCTTTTTCTCCTTTATTTTCTTGATATTGTCTTATTTTATAGTTATCTAACTTTTCACTCCGTTCAAATGCCTTTTCCTTCACTCTATTTGTTAATAATGTGTAGCTCTAATCTGTTTAGACTTGATAATTTGAGCTGGCATTCTATTTATCTTGTCTCTCTTCTTAATACATACGTACTGTCTTACTTCTTCCTTTATTCCACTGACGTTCCTCCAGAGTGGTTCATTTGACTCCGCCGAGGCTTCACGCAGTTAGGCAGGTGCCAGTTGAGCGGCAGTTTGCTTGGTTAACTTGTTTTCACTCGTTATGATGTACCTCAAGTTTAGGACTGAGTTCAGATGGAGTGTACTGTATATAGTTAGTGTTGTTTACCTTTCTCTCTCTCTCTCTCTCTCTCTCTCTCTCTCTCTCTCTCTCTCTCTCTCTCTCTCTCTCTCTCTCTCTCTTGTGTGTTAGAGAGAGAGAGAGAGAGAGAGAGAGAGAGAGAGAGAGAGAGAGAGAGAGAGAGAGAGAGAGAGAGAGACCCTCACTTATTAAACTTGTCTATCTCCCTCAAAGCCAACAAAGTCTATAGATTACGTAGAAGAAAAACACCCACACATATCCAAGAGAAACCTCACTTGTTTTTGTTTCCCTCCGCTCACTGTATTGTGGAGGGCATCGGGCGGCGAGTGGGAGGTTGTCAAGGTGTGGGTGACGAGACGTGTGTATGCAAGACTAGACGGGGATATAGACAGTTGTAATGATCGGGAGGTGAGGAAGAGGGATTAGGAGGGTAAAGTGAGAAGGGGACAGGTAGGTAGGAGACAGAGGAAGGAGCGCAAATGAACACAAACGAAAAACAAACTAAAGGACGTTGACAGTTGGGAAAGGGATTCAGGAGACAAATTGGTATGACGACAGGTAGGCAAGAGGCAGAGGAAGAAATACAAAGGGACACAAAGGAAGAGCAAAACTGCAGCCCATAAACACTGCTAATGATCTGGAGGTTTGAAAGAGGGATTGAGGAGACAAACTGACAAGAGGACAGGTAGGAAACGGCAGATGAGCACAAAGGAACACAAACGAAAAAAAAACATACTTAAGACCATTAATAGCGCTAATGATCATGGTAGAAAGAAGGATTTACGAGACAAATTAGAAGAGAAGAGATAGAAAAGAGACAGGAACACAAATAAATATAAAAGAAGAAACTGTAGCACTATTTTTGTCCCATATGTGGCTGTTTGTGGGAGTCGTACTATCTAACATACTCGTACAGTCAGAGAAATAGGAAAGCACTGATGAGAGCCACTCCTCACCCACCGCTCCCTCCAACCACGGCTGGCAGGAAAGTAACAAATAACATAACAGTACAGTGTAGAGAAATTGCATGGGAATTTTATAGGAAAGAGCAAAGTTACATCCTTATTGCTACTCTATCTGTAGGAGGAGGAGGAGGAGGAGGAGGAATACAAAGAAAAATAAACCAACAAACCTCTAAGTCCCTGTTAATCTGTTTGATAATGATGAGAATAGAAGTTTAGAAAAGGAGGAGAAGACGAAGGGGGAGGAGCAGGAGGAGGAAGCAAGCACCCATCGAGTACCCACTATTACTTCCATCGACGGCCAGCCAGGAGCGAGTCACCATGGTAACTGTGTACTAAAAAAAGGAACACGAGCATCATTTTGGCGAGGCGTCGTGGGAGTAGAGGCGGCGATGACTGACACGTAGGAGGATCGCTGGACAGAGAGGGGACAAAGCGAGGCAGGAATGCAAGGAATGTGTCAAGGTTTTCTGGAAGGTAATGAAAAGGACAGGAGAAGGAGGAGGAGGAGGAGGAGGAGGAGGAGGAGGAGGAGGAGGAGGTGAAGGAGGAGGAATGGGACTTAAGATATAAAAGCTACAGAGTCCCAAGAAAGGAGTAAAGAAAGAATAGGACATAGATTAAAGAACGAAGGTGGCTGGACAGGACAGGAATAAGAGTAATAAATAAAATAAAGAATGCAGTGTATTAGAATAGGCAGGAGGGGAGGAAGTGAAAAAAGCAAAGAGGGGAAGGAGAGTAAAGAATTCTGAGGGGAAGGAAATAAAAAAAAAAATTGTGAAGGGAAGATGGTGATAAAGACAGGAAGGAATAGAACGAAGAAAACAGGAGGGAAAGGGCTGTAGGGGATAAAAAATAAAAAAAAAAAAAACGTGATGAACAGAGCAAGGTGAAAGAAACAGGAGGGGGAAATGACCTAACAGCAGAGGGAAGCTTGTGAAGGAGTGTATAAAAGGTTGGAATGAAAGGGTATTGCAAGACAGCGTGCAAGGGAAGGAGCTGCTGGGGCGGTGACTTTTTGCCTCGCCGACACGAGCAGAGAGAGAGAGAGAGAGAGAGAGAGAGAGAGAGAGAGAGAGAGAGAGAGAGAGAGAGAGAGAGAGAGAGAGAGAGAGAGAGAGAGAGAGAGAGAAATCCACTCAACTTTCTCACTATGTCACTTAGAGTCTAGTTTTACAAATAATATGACTTTTGCTTTATTTATTTCTTGAATTTTATATATATTATCTACTCCAGCTATAAAAATGTTAATTCTAGTCATTAGTACTTGTGTGTGTGTGTGTGTGTGTGTGTGTGTGTGTGTGTGTGTGTGTCAAAGGAGGTCACTGTGAACGTGGAAGGACGAATGAGTGAGTGGCTTGTTGAGTCACGCGCCAGGGTCCTGAAGCAGCCAATGTCTCCCTCACCATGCCGAGGTCTCTCTCACACGTTCTGTCGCCCCTCCTGCTTCATTCCTCCGTGGAGCTGTTCTGTTGGTTTTATATAATTTCAGTGTAGTCGAAGTGCTAAATGAGATAGTAGTAGCAGAAGCAGCAGCAGAAGCAGCAGCAGCAGCAGTAGTAGTAGTAAGTAGTAGTAGTAGTAGTAGTAGTAGTAGTAGTAGTAGTAGTAGTAGTTAATTAATATCCATGATTATTCGCTGTTGTTGTCGTGAATCGAGTGACAGCATAAAGTCTTAGTCATGAATTCATTTTTTCATCCTAAATTTCCATTAAGATAAATACAGTTTCCTTGCTGCATATGATCAAGCTCAAAAATGCTGATCCTGTCTGAATCCCATTATCTTTGTCCGTGTCCTCCTCTTTCATGCACCACCACTACCACCACCACCACCATCATCACCTCCTCCTCCTTCTCTTCCTCGTCCTCCTTTTCCTTCTCCTTCTACTCCTCCACCTCCTTCTCCTTCTCCTTCTCCTTCTCCTCCTCCTCCTCCTCCTCCTCCTCCTCCTCCTCCTCCTCCTCCTCCTCCTCCTCCTCCTCCTCCTCCTTCTCCTCCTCCTCCTCCTCCTCCTCCTCCTCCTCCTCCTCCTCCTCTAACTGCCACATTCTATTACTCCTTATCTACAACCAAATTTTCCTCCTACTCGTTACCCAGGAACTTTCCTTTGAGTCTCATTTCCTCATCAAGACCTGCGGGAGACAGTGCTCCCAGCTGCTATCAAGATCGCCTCCCCTGGTGCAGAGGTTAGCTCGCCCTTGTTCGATTCCCGGGCCCGGTCAGAAGTCTTTTGGGCGGCCTTTACAGTGTAGTTCCTGTTCGCCTGGCAGTGATTAGGCACCTAGTACAGTGAGTCAGAAGCTGTGACCCGCTGCTTATGAAGGAGAAACTAACTCCTGAAAAAAAATACAGAAGGTAGCCTGATCATCCTGCGCCTGGTCTACTGGTCTAATAGATTGGGCGGCACAATCTGGCAGCCACAGTATCAAAGTGTAAGATACTTCCTTAGGTATACTCAAGATTTAGTTAGTATGTAAGTTTATATGTGTCATGTGTATGTTCACCAATAAGGCTGCAAAATATTTAAACTGTATATTATCATTATTATATCCCTTCCCCCACCGAAGAGGTAGTGAAATGCGGTAGTTTCCATCCGTAGACTTTATTCGTTGTCCTCTTTTCAAGCACCACCATTACCACCACTACCACCATCTCCTCCTCCTCCTCCTCCTCCTCCTCCTCCTCCTCCTCCTCCTCCACAGTCCGAAGGTGGATGTCTCGCCGCCATGACTTCTTATCGGTGTGGTCAAAGAAAACGAAGAGAAGAGGAGAAACTCAGTTAAAGCGTCAGTGTTGTGTTAACGTATGTGTACGTTCTTAATTCATCTTGTAAAAGGGGTATATACGTAAAAGGTAATAACATTTAAGATATATTTAACGAGGTTTTTGAATGAGCTGTATTTAAATATTTATGTGCTTATGACAATATGACACTTGTTACTTAATTTTATTCCTAGACAATTTAGGTGTTCGAAACAAGAGGTATGAAAAAATGTGAAATACTCGTACTTGATATCTCCTTTCTGTTATCAGTGGCTTAATAATTCACATTTTTTTTTTTATACTCATGTAGGTAACTCTTAAGCGAAAGGAGCAGCTAGAAAAATCAGAGGGTGAACTGTTTTGTACATATATAGAACTCAACCTTGTGCTTACATAAACAAGAGATTTAAGAACAAACCTGCTTTTCTTTTTCTCTGGACGTCTATTCTGAAATTGTTTGTCTGTTTCATGAAATCCCTGTATATTTGTTTTGTCTATTTCAGTGTCTGTTTCCGTCGTAGTATTTCTCTTTCCAGCCAGTTTATATATGTGTTTGTGTTTCCTGTATGTAAACCTGTGTGTCTGGCTAACTGTCAACCAAGCCCTTCACTCCTGTCCGTAAACCTAATTCCACTGCCCCAATGTTTACCTGACCTGCTCGTATGTTTGTCAGTGAATTTACCTGTCTGGCTGTCTAACTGGCTAATACTTCTTAATATTTGTATATCCATCTGGCAATCTCTCTCTCTCTCTCTCTCTCTCTCTCTCTCTCTCTCTCTCTCTCTCTCTCTCTCTCTCTCCTCTCTCTCTCTCCTCTCTCTCTCTCCTCTCTCTCTCTCTCTCTCTCTCTCTCTCTCTCTCTCTCTCTCTCTCTCTCTCTCTCTCTCTCTCTCTCTCTCTCTCTCTCTCTCTCTCTCTCTCTCTCTGTGTGTGTGTGTGTGTGTGTGTGTGTGTATTGTTGATTCTTGGTATCGGTCAGCCTGTCTGCCCACCTGTGTTTCTTCCTCTACCTTTGTCCTCTGCACGAGACGAAGATTCATTAAATCATCGGGCAGTGAATATTTCCAGAGCTTGCAGTCTTTCATCGGCCTTCTCATTGCCCGCCGTCATGCAAATGTCGTTCATGCATTATTAATCTTAATCCGAGAGTTGAGTCGCCTTTGCCTTTCCTCCTCTGTGTCCCTTCCCTCCCCCGTGTCCTTTACCCTCGACCTCCATCTTCCAAGCCCTTATACTTTTCCTCCTTTTGTCCTGTCTCATCTTTTGTATTGGTTTTCCTTCTTTCTTATCTGTTCTCTTGTTTCTTTTGTCCCTCTGTTTCGTTTCTCCCCTCTTCTCCATTTTCTCAGCCCATCTATTTCTTGGTCTTTTAACTTTTTTGTTATTTTTATTTATTTATTTATCTTTTTACAATATATCCTATTAGTTTCTCTTTCTTCTCTTAGATGTTATTCTTTTCATCTCTTCTTTCATATGCAGTTCTCCTTTGTCATTTTTGTTTTGAATGTTAACTTCACGTCTCGGTCTTATTACGAATACCAGATCTTCTTTTCGTCTTGTTTTTATTTCCTTCCTTCCTTCCTTATTATTATCTTAATCGGGTTATGTATATATATATATATATATATATATATATATATATATATATATATATATATATATATATATATATATATATATATATATATATATATATATATATATATATCGTTTGCGTCTCGATTACAAAAGAAGGGATTTTTTTATATGAGTTGCTGCGTGAAATATTAAGCATTTGTTTGATTGTTTATTTATTTACGTATTTGTATGCAAGATTTTTTTTTCAATTTTTCTATTGTTATGCCACTCATGTTGTCTGCTCCCAAGGGCATTTCACTTGCTCTCTGACAGTTTATTCGATAGGTTATTGCTGATATTATCTCTTTATTTCAAATTCAACTTTCAACGTATTATCTCTTGTCTTTGTATTTACTTATGCACATACTTGAAGGAAGTATTAGGATAACATCTTTGGTGTGTGTGTGTGTGTGTGTGTGTGTGTGTGTGTGTGTGTGTGCATGCAGCAGGGCGAGGAACATGTGGCAGCAGCATGTAGCAGGTAGGAAGGGTCAGGGTCAGACTGCGGTGAGTATTTTCGGATGCTAGAAGGAGACTCAGTGAAAATAGTGGACTGCTGGAATTGTGGAGTTCGGAGGCGCTGGTTACCTGTCCTTACCTGCGTGTTGACAGACGGACGAGAAACACTCACCTCACACCTGACTGACGAGGAGGAGGAGGAGGAGGAGGAGGGGGAGGAGAGTGTCTTTTTTTTTTTTCTTCTTTCATGTCATATCATCTTTTCTTTTCTTTTCTTTTTGTCTTTATTGTTTATTCATCGTTCTCTCTTTCCTTCTTTTTTTTTCTTTTTCTCTCATAGGACTCAGTTTCCTCGCAGTCTGTCTTTCTGTCAGTTCTGTCAGTTCGTTCGTGGGAATGATTTTGTCTTTGTGGTACTTTGTCGCTTTGCTCTCCCTCCCCCCCCTCTCTCTCTCTCTCTCTCTCTCTCTCTCTCTCTCTCTCTCTCTCTCTCTCTCTCTCTCTCTCTCTCTCTCTCTCTCTCTCTCTCTCTACCCCTTTAACAAACATAACAGGTCTCATGAATATCAAAACGTTTTAGTTATCATTATTTTTTACTTCCTGACCGAAATCTGCATCACAAAAGAACCGTTGGGATAACTTAACATACTTATTTTTTTATCACTTAACAAATTCCACGTCTGAATTAATTTTCGCATTTTTTTTCCTTTGTTCACTGCCAACGCAAACTGCTCCCCTGCATTTTTACGATGAGTACTTTTTTTTTCTCTTTTTTGCTCGCTCTCTGTTTTTACCTTTTTTTTTTCTTTGTTTCTCTCGAAGTTTTGTGTTACGGACTCAGTTTCCTCAGTGAAAGAGAAGGGGGAGGAGGACGAGGAGGAGGAGTAGGACTTGTAGGAAAGGAGGAAGAGATTGAGGAGGAAGAGGAGAAGGAGGAGGAGGAGGAGGAGGAGGAGGAAGAGGAAAAGGAGAAGGAAGAGGAGAGAAAGAGAAAAAAACAAACAAACAAACAAAAACAACAAAGAAAAAAGAAAAAAAGAAAGATGATGAAACACAGAAGGAGAAGGAGAACGAAACGAGAAATACGACCAGAAGAAGAACGAATATAGGAACGAGGAGGAGAAGGAAGGGGAAGAGAGAGAGAGAGAGAGAAAGAGAGAGAGAGAGAGAGAGAGAGAGAGAGAGAGAGAGAGAGAGAGAGAGAGAGAGAGGAGAGGAGAAGAAAGGAGAGGAGGAACAGCAAGGGGTTTGTGAGCGAAGTCTGATGCGCTAAAGAGGAGTAGGTAGGAAATTATCTTGTTAATGAGTGGTAGCGGTGGTGGTAGCGATGGTAGTGGTGATGGTGGTGGTGGTGGTGGTGGTGGTGTTTGAGTTTACGAGTGCCGCCAGCGTCTGGGAGGGCCGAGTGATGAGTGGGGCTGTTGCTCCCTGCACTTGTCGACCAGCTTCCCAAGTGTGTCCCTGCACCCTCCTCCTGACGCCCCTCACTGTGATAAGTACTCAGAGGCATTGCACACTCACGCCCTTACCTTACCTACCTGTGTCTCTGTGATTGTTTATTTGTGTTTAAAGTTCATGTTGCCTTAACGGAAGATTTTTTTGTTAGTATATGTAGTGAAGAATGAATAGAGCTTTACCTCCCAACACACACACACACACACACACACACACACACACACACACACACACACACACACACACAAGCGTAGATCTACATTAAGAGGAATGTAAGTAGGTATGTAGGCTTGTAAAGTCACTATGTAAAACAGTGTAATATAGAAGAATCTTATGTTGTGTAAACGTTTTTAGGTGTTTGACGGCATTTAGCAGCAGCAGCAGCAGCAGCAGTAGTAGTAGTAGTAGTAGTAGTAATATTAATAATATAATAATAATAATAATAATAATAATAATAATAATAATAATAATAATAATAATAATAATAATAATAATAGTAATAGCAGCAGTGTTCTTGGCCCAGTAACCGCGGTGTTCAGCCTTGTACCGTAAAGCCAAGCATCTCCAACATGACTTTATCGTGCTTTACGGCTGCCTCTTAGCGTCACGAGGCTGAGGGAAAGGGGCAACTTTGGCTTAAGACACCTTCCCTCCACTCTTATCCTCAATCTTGCTGCCGTCCTTCTCCAACCTTCAGCCTGGCATGTCGCATCAACTTAAAAAAGCCTCTCTGAAGCACCTGAATCTAACCTTTTTCCTTAAACCTTTAGAATTCGTGTCGCCTTTTGGATCTGATTAAAACAGAGTATCATAAGACCGTAAGAACATAAGAACGTAAGGGAAACTACTAGAAGACATTAGGCCTACACGTGGCAGTCCCTCCGTAAGACATCCCTACCTATTTCCACTTGAAAGAAGTCAGAATTACATGAAACGAGATTTTTAAAAGGAGATTCTTACAAGACACAATTCTTAACCCACTGATCGTAAGGCAACAGATGTTAGTAAAGTACATAAAATCATCTATTTTTTAAACCAGATAAGCATATAAAAACACTGCCAGATTCAGAATTAAAGTTGAAAATAGTTGGCATGTTTTCTACAGGGAGTGCCACGTGTAGACCTGATGCCTTCTTGCAGCTTCCATTGTTTATTTTTAGGTTCTTCTGCTCCCAATACAAACTCAGTAATGAAGGTCTAGCACGACAAAGGAGCTTACAATGAGGAGAAATTAACGACGTGATTATCCTGATCAGCGAAGCAGGGATAGAGTTGTTAGCTCGTCTGGCGCACAGCTTACAGGACGCTGGATCAAATCGGGTTCAAGTTGGGTTCTAATCCATGAGTAGGTGGGGACAATTTGGGTTTTGTCTAGTTTCATGGTGCGTGGTTCCTGTCCGTGTCCTCAAAGTGTGGTGCGGTATCTGGCTTCACCCACTGTAGCTAATTGAGGAGTCTGTTGTGAAGCACTGGAATTACGTATGCAGGAAAATGATGATGGTGGTGATGATGATGATAATGGTGATGATGGTGGTGATGATGATAATAATGGTGATGATGGTGGTGGTGATGATGATGATAATGGTGATGGTGGTGACGATGATGATATTAATAGTGATGATGGTGGTGGTGATGAGGAAAGTTACATTGATCACTGAACACACACACACACACACACACACACACATACACACACACACACACACACACACACACACACACACAGGTGGAGCTCATTAACAATAATCTCCTTTCTTTCCATATAATGAGTATTGCAGGTGGTATTCTCTTTTTTTTTCATATAATTAGCATTGGTATTGATAATGCTATTATTTATGTTCCTTATTCAGTCCTTTATTGTTATTGTTATTATTATTATTATTTTTAGTTTTAGTAATAGTAGTAGTAGTAGTAGTAGTAGTAGTAGTAGTAGTAGTAGTAGTAGTAGTAGTACCAGTAGAATACCTCGCTGGCAACGCGCATTCTCCCCACCCTCCCTCTTCTTCCCTCTCCCCTAAAGCCTTCAGTCACTTTAAGAGTAGACAGGTGGTGCCAACTGATAGAGGGATTAGCATTATTACTTTAGCCTCATTGATCATCTCTCCTAAACCACCACCACCACCACCACCACCACCACCGCAACGAACACCAGTGAAGGTAAAAAAAAAAAAAAAAATGTCAGGGGCAAAATAAAAGTGTTTGCTGTCATGCTGCTTAACAGATTCATGCTCCCTGCACATAATTTTGCTACATTTCTCGTATGTGGCCTTGTTCCGTGTTTTGTTTCGCTGTTCTTTGCCTGTAAATTTTTTTTTTTTTTTTTTTTTGGCTGTTGTTACATTCGTTTTTTTTTTTTTTCGTTTTGTCTTTTTTTTTTGTTCTTTTTTTTTATCTCAATGTGCCAGTTTATGTTCAGCAGCTTTTATGTTTTTTTAAGAGTGTTGTTTTGTTATTTTTGTGCGGCCAGTTTTTTTTTTTTTTTCCTCTTAACATTTTCATTCTTTTTTTTTCATGCATAAAGATGTTTTTGTATGAATTTCGATTGTATTTTTTTTTTCTTATATGTTTGTGACTAACGTGTTGGGCAGGCCTTCATTATACATTGATTATATTTCCACAGTGTCTATCTTTTTTAGCTAATTTTGTTCATTATCTGTGTGTTTTATTCCATTTCTTTTCTCAAGTACCTGAAGTTGAAATAATGCTTTATCACCATTATTGTCATTCAAATAAAGTATTCTAAGCTACCGTTGCTTCAATACAGAGGAGGCTCAGACTAGTAAGAATTAAGGAATACCACTTCTATTTCTTAAACTTTCTTCCTCCTCACTCCCTTTGCTCCCTTTCTTTTGGTGAGCACGATTTTTGTGTGAGAAATAAAGTTACCAAACACGCTCTCTCTTCCCTCCCTCCATCCTCCTCCTCCTCCTCCTTCTCCTCTTCCCGCTTGGAGGTGACTCGTGGCCACAATGGATATAGGAACTTTGACAGCCGAGTTATGATTGCTAAACTTTCGCTTCCGTTTGAATCCCGACCTTCATTTGCGAGTCGTTTCATCCTCGAGTCCTCAAGTTAAAATTTCACGTCGTTGTCTGCGTTTTCTGGCCTCCTCCGTCCGTCCGTCCGTCAATCCGTCCGTCTGTCTGTCACTCACTCCCTCAGTCAATCAGTCAGGTAGTCTGTATATCCCTATGTCCATCTGGCTTTTCTTTTTTTTTTTTTTTGTGTGTGTGTCTATGTACCAGTGTGTTAGTTTTTCCTTTGTCTGTCAGCCAGTCCGTCTGTCTGTCTGTCTGTCTGTCTGTCTGTCCATGTATATACGTACGTAGCCATGTATGGATGTCTTTGTTTGTTCGTCTGCCTCTCTGTTATTTTTTTTTTTTTCTGTCTGTCTCAATTGTCTAGCTGTCTGTATACCTGTGTGTCCATTTCCCACAACGATCTCTCTCTCTCTCTCTCTCTCTCTCTCTCTCTCTCTCTCTCTCTCTCTCTCTCTCTCTCTCTACGTCTCCCTCTCTACTTCTACCTCTCCGCTTCTCCCTCACCTTTTCTTTCTTTCTCTCTCCTTTTCACCCTCCCTCACTCCCTCACCGTGTCTCCCCTGCCAACACACACACAACCTGCCAGCAAGACCACCCATGAGAGGACCATTCAAGGGAAAAGCAGCGGGAACTTACTTACCCTCCCATCCACAGACCCACCCACCCACTCATCTTTCCTAAAAGCCAACAAGGGGAGATGGCGAATGAGCAGAATGACAGGAATTCGGAAAAAAAAGAACTCAGACAAGAGAGATAAAAAAAAAAAAAAAACTGAGATAATACTAGGGTGTGTGTGTGTGTGTGTGTGTGTGTGTGTGTGTGTGAGTTGGTGGGTAAGAGGTTCCAAAGGTTGATTAGTAATGAAAGGGTGATCGGGGAAAACTATATACTAAGGTGAATTTGAGGTAAGAAAGAGAAGGAATGTAGTGTTTGTGTTAGAGTAGACAAAAGGGAGAAGGAAAGCAGGAGGGAGGGAGGGAGAAGGAAAGAAGGATGGAGGGAGGGAGAGGGAGAGGGAGAGAGAGAGGAGCGGAAAGAGCAGAAGAGAAAAGCGGAAAGAGAAGAGAAGCGGAGAGAGAGAGAGAGAGAGAGAGAGAGAGAGAGAGAGAGAGAGAGAGAGAGAGAGAGAGAGAGAGAGAGAGAGAGAGAGAGACAGAGAGAGAGAGAAAGAGAGAGAGAACGAGGGGGGTGGTGAAGGGGACAGAACTAAACACACACACACACACACACACACACACACACACACACACACACACACACACACACACACACACACACACACACACACAAAGAGAAGCAGTATTGGAAAACTAGAGCCACAGAATTAAAGAACTCCTGCTGACTGCTACCCCTAATTGCTAAAATATTACATCACAAGCACCATCAGCTAGTAAAGGCAATCCGGACACATGACAGAGGCTTCCCTGGAACTAATGCCTTATTGCGCCGAAGCACCCTCACTGGAATGAACTGCCTGGATGCTGAAATGAAAGACTCCTTCTGAAGTGCCGTTAAATTACGTGCTGCCAAACAGTCCCAGCTCTTTACATTCCACTTAAAATTATTTCCACGTATCTCATAGAATTTGCATCACAAACTTTAAAAAAATACTGATAGACTGATATTATTAACAGAAGGAAAGCCTGGCCGGGAAATGCAGACAGGAAAATGACGAGTGGGAAGATATTATGATAGGAAAGTAATGATGATGGAAAATTTATCATAAAAGATTAAGATAGGAATATAGAAAATGAAAATGGACCCAAAAAAAAAAGATGATAGAACAATAACTACAGAAAAAAATGCTGACAGAAAAGTGGTGTTAAAGTTACATAATTAAAGAAAAAAGAATAAAACGTGATAAAAATACAATAACACCGAAGAATTTCATAAACATATCCTTATTTCACCCGTCACCTCCATTTCTTCTTTCTCATTCCTTATTTTGATTTTCTTTTTCTTTACTTTTATCTCTCTTCTCTTCCGTCTTTACGCAACGTAGTAGTAGTAGTAGTAGTAGTAGTAGTAGTAGTAGTAGTAGTAGTAGTAGCAGTAGAAGTAGTCGTAGTAGTAGTAGTAGTAGTAGTAGTAGCAGCAGCAGGGTTATCGCACATCTATCGAGGCAGGTGACTGTATGAATGACATGCAAACACCTGCGCAGGCTCGCCAGTATGCAGTGATGAAGGAAGCACAAGAGGGGCCGCGATAACCTAAGAGGAATTTAAAAGAATATCGCGGCCAGGACCTGCAGAAACGCTTGGTATATCGCGGGGTGGTCAGATCGTGTGAAATTTATGGGGATCGTTAAGAAAGTTACTTCAAGTTTTCACATTGCCTTACTAAAGAGGCCAAGTGACCAAATATTTATTTATAGTTTTCCTCCTCCTCCTCCTCCTCCTCTCCCTTCCCTCTCTCCCCCTCCCTTCATCACCTCTGCCCAGGAGACAAGTTTGCTAAAAATTCCATCGCACTTTATTCACCGATCCTTCTTCCTTTTCGTCGAGAACCGCCGCGTGGAGGAGGAGGAGTGAGACGGAAGAAGAGGAAGAAGAAGAAGAAGAAGATGATGATGAAGAAGAACAACGACAACAACAACAACAACAACAACAACAACAACAACAACAACAATAATAATAATGATGATGATAATGAGGTGACGAAGAATAAAGAAGAGGAAGAAGTGGAGGAACTACATTGAAATTTATGTAAATATTCAATTTAATAAGCAGCCGCGTTTAGGTTTTTTTCTTTTCTTCTTTTCTTTTTGACGAATTTCAAAGTAGTGTGAGTCGAGGAGTAAGATCTTTTTCCTGCTCTCTTGTGCCAGGACTGAGCTAAAGGAGCTGTGAAAAGAGACGCTACTGAGGTCGGGACGTTGACTCACCAAAATCAATGTTATGTACAAACTGTTTTAGAGGAAAAAAAGTATCTAATAATTGCCAGTTTATCGCATTCCCAGTTTTTCATAGTATTTGCTTATCATATCCCCTAGTTCATGTTATTTGAAGAGTTCCTAATTCAAAGCAGTTCATTAATCCATATACTGATTTCTGTTCGATTCCTGGATATGAAACACGCTGGGCCTTGTAATGTCACTCCATAGAGTATTGTATATGTATCGTATTGAATGGTATTATTAAAGAAAAAAAGCTTATTCTACACATTTAATTGCATCATTGATCAGTCATGTTTACTGATGAGCAAAGGAAACACACAATAGACTAACGGGGAACGTAATATTTTCCCTTTGCTGATTTGTTTGATTTTTAGACCGTCCTGCACACGTGTTTGTTTTCCTCGCAAGTCCACAAAGGTGCGCCGCGTTGCAGTATTGATGGGGCACACTGGTGATCATGCTTAATTCACCGCCAACACCTGCCACCACTCCAGCTCTGTGTTAATATTGCAGCTTGTTTTCCGACGTCTATTGATGGTGCTACACACGTTGCCATTTGTGAAACGCTTACATTTATATGATTAAGAGCACTTTGTCTGTCTATCTGTCTGTCTGCATGTATGTACGTTGTCTGTGTATGTATGAATGTGTGAGTATTGTATGTATATGTTGATATATGTCTGCTATTAATGTTATGTCACAGAGATAAGTGTCCGGAAGAAAACTATTACCATTCACCCATGACTGGCAGAGAAATTATAGCTAATAATTACGAAACTCCAGAAGTCGCGACTCACGGTATAGTTACCAGTGGAAGCATCAGGGCGGCAAAGAAGTGCATGATGCCTTGCCGAGTGAAGTTAGATTTCCTTTCACTTATATTTTCTCGCAAAGCCTCATCGCACTCTCCCGAAGGCGGCGCTTTTGTCGAGGTAAAATATCTGTTGTACACCAGCCGCGCTTGCCCTGATGAATGGTCTCTGAACGTATGACAATTACAGTATTCCAAACCTTCCAAGTCTCAGAATACGTAGCGGAAGAGCTGTGTGCTGGCGCTTTAATATTCCTCCAACTCCTGATAAAATTCGTGCCTTTGTTGAGATAAAATGTTTGTTGTACACTAATCTCGCTTTCTACGATAAATACTTGAGAACTTATAATAATTCAGAAACATTCAAAATCTTCCTTGAGGCTGAGAATATCTAGCGGGAGGGATCTGTGCTTGTGCTGTCGCTTTTATTTTCCTCCACCGCATGATCACACTCCCTCAAAGGCCGTGCTTTTGTCGAGGTGAAATGTTTGCCTTTCATCCCGCCTCGCTGCCCTCGATGAATTGCTTCCCTGTTTTCCCTCCTTGCTTAACGACCTGGAAACACTGAACTCTGAAGACTGACACTCCTAAGCATATTGCAAGTGGTTGCGCTACACTTTTACGTTAAGGTGATATTGCATTTCTTTCTGTATAAACGTTTGATGTGTTACAGCCCATTTCTTCATCAATATCTCACTTATTTTTTTTATTCATTTATGTTTATTTACATATCTATCTACCTATGTAACTCAATATATTTGTTTATTTATTTGTCTATCTACCTATGTAACTCTATATATTTGTTTATTTGTTTGTTTATTTACTTATTTCATCACTTGCTTTTTTTTTATTTATTTTTACGTAAAGCTTCAGTTTAACGATGATGGCAACTCTCAACGTAGTAGAATTACGGCAATGTTCAGTTATTTCTCATTCTTTTCTTTTTTTTCTTTTATTTCACATTCGACATTTGTGCAAGATTTGACCTTCGTTATCGCTGGAGGGCATCTGCTCCTTGGTTTGCCCACTTATTTAGCCTTTCTTTAGCTTGACGAGTCCCCATCTCCAGCCAGCTAGTCTCCCCTGGCCATCAGCAGCACCATCCCTTATCAGTCTGCTTATCGACGACTTTACAGTTGACTATTCAGATGTTGACCAGATTAAGATTAACTTTAGCTTATCGAGAATCCTAGTTGCTGGCCATCACAGTCTCCTCCCCCAACAGGCAGTGTAATAAAGACAGGCCGCTTGAATCGTGTGTTCTTGTAGTGGACGTGCGCTTTACCTCGTGTCTGCCTGCTGGAGCTGCTCTTCTCATTCCCTTTCTCAGATGTCAGGAATGTGGCCCATGTGCGAAATTCTGCAGTTACTTCCCTCTTTTGCATCTTCTGTTGGTCCCATCCTTTACATACGTTAAGTTCAACCTCCACTTCACAGACTTTGCGATAGTTTAATGCCAAACAAATCTAGTAATAGAATAAAGTGTTAGGTAAGATATTAGTAATTGCAATACTAGGAATTAAAAGCATCACCTAACACTTCCAAAAATACACATGACGAGCACAGCGTTCGAAGTACTTGCTGCAGTGTTGTGTCGTGTTGTGTTGTCTTGTACGTGTAGTTTGCCTCATGGATGTCTCAGTTTTCAGAGACGCTGTTCTTTCGCCTATTCCTTGATATCTGTGGTTCGATCCATGCTCGTGGACATCCAGTTATTCACATCGTTTGTATCTTTTGTTACCCTCGTTCTTTACATCTCTTCAAGTTTCAAGACACTTCTCCAGTTTTAGATAATCCCCTTGGCCCTTTCCTTTAGGGACTGGCACCACAGTGGACCTTTTTTTTCTGTCTCCCTCTCACAAAATAAAAGTCCCTTTCTCTGTCTCACTGCCATTATGACGCAGCACTGCAGAACAAAGGCAATAGCCAAATAAAGCAGCAGCAATACAAGTAAGAGCAATCAAGGATTTTTACACCACTTCCCCCGAAGTAAACACGGCGACCATAACATGTGAAGCACTTGATGTATATTTACGTAGTTAGTTTATTGATCTCATTAATAAAACACAGGAAACACAAATAGTAAGCTGGGTATGTGTGTGTGTGTGTGTGTGTGTGTGTGTGCATGTTTTTTGATCAATAAAATAACTAACTGAATCATCTACCGATCTATCTATCTCTCTATCTGTGTGTGTGTATGTGTGTGTGTGTGTGTGTGTGTGTGTGTGTGTGTGTGTGTGTGTGTGTGTGTGTGTGTGTCGTGAGCCGGTAGCATGTCATTGAGAACTCTCTAGCAGTAATTACCTTCGTTTGAGGAATGGTAAGTCGCCTGTTAAGCTTCCCTTTGATGAGACACAATTACTGAGGCTCGCACACACGCCACGTCAAGGTTGTGTAGCAGCTTAGCAGTACGCAATTAGAGGTGACAGTGCCGCTGGTATTGTGGTGCATCCCTGATCAAATAATGATAGTGAAACCAGTAGTAGTAGTAACAGTAGTAGTATTTTCTTCAGTTTTCCTTTTCTATAGCCTTTTTCCTTTCCTAGGCCAGTCTTCGCTTACATAAAAAGTGGTAGTAGTAGTAATAGTAGTAGTAATAGTAGTAATAGTAGTAGTAGTAATAGTATACTACTACTACTACTACTACTACTACTACTACTACTACTACTACTACTAATAATAATAATAATAATAATAATAATAATAATAATAATAACAACGATAATAATAATAACTAATAATAATAACTATAATAATAATAATACCTGGTTGACGGATTTCTTGAATGACTTACTGACTGATCGACTGACGGACTAACTTACTGATAAACTGACTTAGCGACTGGATAATGAACCAACTTAATGAGAAGAAGAAATTAAGACTTTGCACTCGGAAACTTTAGAAATCACAAGCAATTCGAATGAAAAATTAAGTCTCAGTTGGAGTGAAGACTAGACAGAGAAAACGACCCGTCAAAGAAAACGTGACGTGGGGAAAAAGCAAGGGGAAACTACTCCACTGTTTCTGACACTTACGACAGGTTACGGACATTCAACCATAAAGTGGAAGTAGAAACTGTGAAAAGAGTGACAGAGAGAGAGAGAGAGAGAGAGAGAGAGAGAGAGAGAGAGAGAGAGAACAGGAATAAAGCTTAGGAATGCGAAGTCACCCTACCTACCACGCACTAAGAGACAGTTATCTTTAGACACTTAAATGGCAAGCTACCTGTAATGAAAATAGAAACTGAGGAAAGACTGACAGAAACCATGAAAAAGGGCAGAAATGCAACGTTATCTTACCAAGCACTAGTAAATAACACGAGAAACGGAAAGATAGAACACCTTCCTTTACTGAATCATTACATAAGAGTACAGGCATGAAGGGAATGAAATAGCTGGTTTCCTTTATATAGCATTGACAGTCGAGGCATTGCAGGGAGGAGGCATGAGAGACTGAATCCGATACGCGAGGAGTTAAGGGAGAGAAAGTCCTTGCCCCGCCCTGACACCTGTTGAGAGAGAGAGAGAGAGAGAGAGAGAGAGAGAGAGAGAGAGAGAGAGAGAGAGAGAGAGAGAGAGAGAGAGAGAGAACTTGTTATTGTGGAGAGCAGAAGAGAAGGAAACAGGTACGAGTATCTTGCGGAAAAAATAAAAAAAAAAAACGAGAAGTGAGATTTTTTTTTAAGGATTTATTAACTTATTTAGCCTGGCAGTACGTCGCAGGCAAAAATTCATTAATATTTTTACCTGAGAAGATCAAGATGTAGTGAGAGTTAGAGAGGAAGGAGGAGGAGGAGGAGGAGGAGGAGGAGGGAGAGGAGAGAGAGGAAGGGAAACACGAGTGAGGGGAAACTTCAGTCCATCAGGATTTTAATTTCCCTCACTGGCTCAGCATCACTCAATCTTCATCTCCCTTTCATTCCATCCTCCTTTCCCTCCTCTCTCTCCCGCCTCTCCCTCCTCTCCCTCGCTCTACCTTGTGACAGTGACTCAATCATCCACCTGTCATTCATTACTTTCCTCCCCGTCATTCATTTTCTTCATTCACCGTCGCCCCCATTGGTCTGTTCCTGTGTTATTCATCAAGTTATTCATCTACATACACTTACATTCGTTGGGTATTATTTTGTAGAAGTCGAGAAGACACAGTTAAATTGATCCTTTCTCAGTACACATTATTTATTTATTTATTTATTTATTTATTTATTTATTTATTTATTTATTTTTTGAGGAATAGCTTCTTTTAGTTGCATTTTTATTTCATTCATACATTACTGGAGTTAATTCTTTATTTTTTGTTTACATATATACTATTCCTAATACATTTTGAGAAGCATACCTATCCTAAGCTTTTTTCTTTGTTTTTCATCCCACGTAAGCATTATAAGGAGCTCTGTTCGTCCTCTGCTATCACACTATTACTGATACGTTTTCAGAAGCATAGTCTGAGTGAGTTCTTTTTTTTTTTTTTTCATGTTCTCTCTCACGAAGACAAGAGATTTTAATTTATGCTTTCTTAATGCGCTATCACTGATGTTTATTTATTTTTTATTTTTTATTATTTATTTATTTATTTTTTTTTTTATTTATTTATTTATTTTTTTTTTTTTGAGGACCAACCATTAAGTGACATTTCTTCTCTCGTTTTATCCCAGGCAGACATTTCCATAACTAAATTTACCTTTTCTTAGTACACTGTTACAATTTTTCTTTTTTTTTATGATTTAATGTTATTTATTTATCTTTTCTTATGTTATATCTGTTGTCTTCGTGGTGTCTTCTTAACTACTGTATATAGGAAATAACTGTGAATGAGAAGAATAGTGGGTGTAGTAATCCAGAGAAGAATATTATAGTGTTTCGTAATTAGTGGAGAAATTCATAATTGTATTTATTAATGAATGACTATATATATACATTTTTTTTTTTGAGTGAATGTCATTGTATATCACTTTTCTTACAGGTATTATTAATTATTTTGCCTTAAACCTTTCTTTTTTTTTATTTGTTAGTCTGCATGTGTGCTTTTCTGTTTCTTCATATGAATACTCTCTCTCTCTCTCTCTCTCTCTCTCTCTCTCTCTCTCTCTCTCTCTCTCTCTCTCTCTCTCTCTCTCTCTGCAAAGCCCACAAGGATCCTGTTACGCTTCCTTTCTCTTCTTTTTTCCTCCCCTTCCTCCTCCTCGCCGGCTTCGATTTCTCCTTTTTCCTGTCAACCTCCTCTTCCTGCACTTCCTTTTGTCTGTTTCTTCTCGTCTCCTTTTACTTATTCTCCCTCCTCCTCCTTCTCCTCCTCCTCCTCCTCCTCCTCCTCCTCCTCCTCCTGCTCCTCCTCCTCCTTCCAAGAAAGTTCCTTAAAATTTCCTTCAAGTTTTGCATATTTCTTTTTATTGACCATACTTCATTCCCTTCCTCCTCCTCTCCTCCTTCCTTTTTCTCCTCCCCCTCCTCCTTCTGCTCCTCCTCCTCTTACTCCTTCTCCTCCTCCTCGTCCTCGTCCTCCTCTTGTTCCTCTTGTTCCTTCTTTCCTTTTATGTTGCTTTGTTTTGTGTGTTTTTCAACCCTTGTTTCTTTATCCTCTCTCTCTCTCTCTCTCTCTCTCTCTCTCTCTCTCTCTCTCTCTCTCTCTCTCTCTCTCTCTCTCTCTCTCTCTCTCTCTCTCTCTCTCTCTCTCTCTCTCTCTCTCTCTCTCTTTTCCCGGAAGAATACGCTGACCAAGGAAATAATTTATTTTGAGATCATTGAAGATCCTTTTCTTCCCCCTTATTTTCACTAGCACCGCTTTCTCCTCCTCCTCCTCCTCCTCTTATTCCTCCTCTTCCTCCTCCTCTTCCTTTTC
>NC_087153.1:36630521-36638021 GCF_035594125.1 Scylla paramamosain | reverse complement strand
GTAAAGCAAGAAGCCAAAGGAAGACTGGCTGATTCCCATTCCCATTCATGGATTACTATTGTGAGGGGGGGAAGCTTTAATTTGAGAGAGAGAGAGAGAGAGAGAGAGTGAGAGAGAAAGAGAGAGAGAGAGAGAGAGAGAGAGAGAGAGAGAGAGATAGAGAGAGAGAGAGAAAGAGATGATAGGAAAGGCGTCTGATCTATCTTGCTTTGTCTTTGCGTGTGTGTGTGTGTGTGTGTGTGTGTGTGTGTGTGTGTGTGAGTGTGTGTGAATGTGTGTTCCCCTTTCATCTTGTGCGTTCTCATGACGTATTTATTTATTTATTTGTTTATTTGTTTATCTACTTAATTATTTATTCCCTTCTGATTTTCCCTTCCTCTCAAGTCATTAGAACGAGACTTGAGCATAATTAGATTTTAGGTGATCGTGTTATTTCCCTTTGTTTCCTCTCTCTCTCTCTCTCTCTCTCTCTCTCTCTCTCTCTCTCTCATCTCTCTCTTCTCTCATCTCTCTCTCTCTCTCTCTCTCTCTCTCTCTCCCTTTCTCCTTTTTTTTTTGTTTCTCAGCTGCCACACATAAACTAAAACCTTTGTAAAGACGCCTAGAAGATTTTATTGAGTCCGCGGAGAAGAGAAAGAGAAGAAGGAGAGGAGGAGGAGGAGAGAGGAGGAGGAGGAGGAGGGAGAATAAGAAGGAGGGAGAGACGATTCGAGTTGGCATAACGTTACTAAGCAAGCAGAGGAGGGAAAGAATGTACACAACTTAATGAGGAACAACATGAAAGCACAGATAGAGAGACAAACAGACAGAAAAGACGGACAGGCAGGCACACAGGCACACAGGCACACAGGCACAGACAGACGAATAGATCAACATACATATAGATAGATACAAAAGGTTAGGAAGGACAGAAGAAAGCAACAGGACAGATGAATTCGCTTCCACAGAACTAATGAGCAACCTGACAGACGGAAACAGACGGACAAAGACAGACAGGCGAGCAGATACAGAGGCAGATATAAAGACCATGGGAAACGGGAAAACAAATAAGACTGACAGTTTTTTTTTTTTCCCCATCCCCGTTCCTCAAATTTCCCTTCCTGAGCATCATTATTCTACCGCAGCGAGGGAAGGTAGGAGCAGAAAGGGACAAAGTGAGCTGTGTAGGTTAATTAAGTCATCTTTCTCCCCCTTCTTGTCTCTACGCCTCTGCTGCACACTCTGGCTGGCTGGATAGCTGGCTGGCTGACTGAGTGGAAAAGACGATGATTTTCTGATTTTTTTACTTCTTTCTGCTTATGTTCTAATTGGCAAGGTTGTTGTTTTTTTTCTTGTTTTTTTTTATTTTGTGTGTGTTGTTATTGTGTTGAAGGTTTTTATTGTTGTTGTTGTTTTAGTGTTAGTGTTAGTATTATTGTTGTTATTGTTATTAGTAGTAGTACAGTTAGTTTTATTCTTATCATTGTTATTGTTAATATTGCTAGTAGTGATAGTAATAGTTATAGTAATAATATTAGAGTTAGGAAAAAGAAACACTTGGGTAATAGTAGTAGCTGTAGTAGTAGTAGCAGTAGTAGTAGTAGTAGTAGTAGTAATAGTAGTAGTACTAGTAGTAGTAGTAGTAGTAGTAGTAGTAGTAATAGTTCATAATAGCAATAATGGTTACTATTACTAACAGTACCACTAATAGTAAAGTAGTAGTAGTAGTTATAATAGTAATAGTAGTCGTACAAATGGCAGTACTGGTAGTCTCATATGTCTAATTTAGTAATGATTGTTGCTACTACTTACGTACAGAATCAGTAGTAGTAGTTGTAGTAGTAGTAGTAGTAGTAGTAGTAGTAGTAGTAGTAGTAGTAGTAGTAGTAGTATTTTGTTATAATAGCAGTATTAGCCGTACAAAATGTACTATTGGTAGCATAATATGTCAATGTAAAGTATTTATGAATTAACAACTTACTCTTGATTCTCTCCTGAGTGTTTAGCGATAAGACAGAGGCGGCGGGAGGCTCGGCCAAGGAGAGCTGAGAGCCGCTGCCGGTACACTAGAGAGGGTGCATGGTAGTGGGTATAGGTGCAGGTACACTCACGCAGGTGTAGTAGAGAGAAAGCACAGGACCCCCCGAGAAGAGTAGAGGCGCAGGTACAGTTCTGGGTGCGGTACAGGTGGAGGTAGCGAGGTGCAGGTGCATTGATGAGGGTGTGTGCAGGTACAGCGTGGGTGGAGGTGAACAATGGCGGGGTGGAGACCAAGCTGGCGGCTGAACCTCCAACACTCACCAACAGGGACGAGACGGGCAGCCTCTTGGGGCCCGGACAGTCCTCACCACCTCGAGGTAAGCGCCCCTCCTCCTCCTCCTCCTCCTCCTCCTCCTCCTCCTCCTCCTCCTCCTCCTTGTCCTTCTCCTGCACTCATGTTTTAATCTCAACATTTTCTAACGGACGGATTATGAAAGTTCAGAATGACTTGTCCTTAATTAATAAGTACTTGCACTTATATAAAATTTTTTCTAACTACGTACGTACTTCATTTTCTTTGTTGTTGGTGTTGTTTATTTACTTAATTTTGATTTATTTTTATGTATGAGTATTATTTTCCTTTTTTCTTTTTGTTCTTTTTCTCTCTGTCGTGTGTCTAATCTTTCGTGCGTTTTCTCTCATTCTTTTCTTGTCTTTACGATTTTTATACTCTTTGATGTTTCCTTCATTAAACTACCAGGTCTAATTTTCCCCCTGGTTCATAATGCAATGCGTATGTGTGTGTATATGCGTATGTGTGCGTGTGTGTTATCTTGCGTTAACTGTTGGTCTTGTCAGGTCGTGTCTTTGTGGCATAATTAACCTCTAAGTTCTTCATCTTGTGGCATATTGAAGTACTTGTGATCTTGTGTGTGTTCCTTTATTGATTCATTCGTAACTTCCTACTCTGCATCTTTGACTTTTTAGCTCTCGAGGGGAGTGAATAAAGTACGTGTTGGATTATGTTCTCTCTATCTCTCTCTCTCTCTCTCTCTCTCTCTCTCTCTCTCTCTCTCTCTCTCTCTCCTCTCTCTCTCTCTCTCTCTCTCTCTCTCTCTCTCTCATATGCAATACGTTTCCTTGCCTCTTTTTAAACTCATCTTTCCCTTTTGCCTTATCAAGACTTACTCATTAATTGCCTGACTATTCTGTTTAATTACCCACCTACCTACCTGATTACCCGGTTATTCGATGCTCCTCTTCCTTCCCTTCGTCCATATCAACCTCATTACTTACTAACACAAGCTAATTATGTATATAGTCTTACTTTTTCATCCTACCTTGTTTTGGGATTAGTTTTGGGATTAGTGCGTCACAAGGAGTTATTTCAGTATTTAATCACTCCTCATCACCCTCCACTTAACGTGCCCTCTCTTCCTCCTCCTTGTTTCTCGCATCAGTATTCTAAAACTTTGTTCCTGTCACCTCACAAGGACTTATTTCAATCCTTAATCACTCCTTAACACCTCAACTTAACGTGTTATGTCTTGCTCCTCCTTGTTTCTCGCGGTACACGGGTTAAGAGGAAGAAAAGAGGCAAGAAGGGAGGGAAAAGACAGGGTGAAGAGTAGTAATCTTTCAGGAGTTTGGGGCGGGACATGTAGCACTGGATATTTTCACACGAGTCCCCCTCTCATACTTTCTTCGTTTTCTTTGATCCTCGCGAGCAAGACGCCACCCAGATTGTTATTAGGCAAGGTACGCAGTTTATTTCTCTTGATTCCTTGGCGAACTTGCTTGCTGGGAGACTTAATTCATGTCAAGCTGCAAGGGCTCCTTCTTTATTTTCATATAATTATTGGTGCTGTTATTATTGTCACTCTTATTTCAAGTGTCCTTTCCGTAAACGTGCTGGCAGGAATTTCAAGCAGCCAGTGCATGATGGTCTGTGCTAGAAACTGCATAGTGCTCTCTCTCTCTCTCTCTCTCTCTCTCTCTCTCTCTCATTAAGTTTCCTTTTCTTCTGTTCCTTACTTTTTCTCCTCCTCCTCCTCCTCCTCCTCTTTCTCCTTCTATTCTTTCTCCTCAAGTTCATTTTTTTTTTTCTTCTTCTTCTTCTTGTACCTCCTCTCTCCACTTAACCATGATCTCCTTGTCTTATCTTTTATTCCTCTTTCCATATTATTTTTTTTTACTTTCCTTCCTCCTCCTTAATTCTACATCCTCATTAACCGTCCAAACCTTCTCTCTCTCTCTCTCTCTCTCTCTCTCTCTCTCTCTCTCTCTCTCTCTCTCTCTCTCTCTCTCTCTCTCTCTCTCTCTCTCTCTCTCTCTCTCTCTCGCAGACTCAATTAACCTTCGAATCAGAAAGGGGATGCTGTACAGAGACTTACAGATGGGCAGAGAATGTTGTTGTCTTGCATTTTGCCTCCCACTTGTCTTGGCACTGCGAGGGACCAGTCAGCTTATACACTACACTGGGCTGGCCGCTTCTCCTCTGTTCCGTTCTATATTTTTCTCATTTACTTCGACGTTATTATCATCTTGCTTCATTATCCTTGCTGTTACTGTTCTTGGTTGTTAGCTGGATACTTACTGATCTTTTCTTTTAATTCTTTCTACATCTTTTCTTATAACTCGACTTTTTTTTTCTTTATGGTTATCGTGGTTTTCCTTTTTTTTTTTTTTCTCTTTCGTTGTTTCTTCTATATGCTGTTACCATGTGCATCTTGTGGAAGGAACGAGGGATTATGCTATGTCATGTTTGCAGAAATATATACCCTCTTTTTTTTTTTTCCTCTCCTCTGATTGATTTTTTCTTTTTTTTTTCTTCAGTGAGGAGGTTTAAAGAGAACGATGTATTAATTGTATGAATGAGTGTTACTTTCTTGTCCTCATGATGTTTTATTACCACTGTTTGCTACTTCTCTTGTTGTTGCTGGTACACTACTAATATAAATAGCACTAGTTTTAACTCAGATACTACTACTACTACTACTACTACTACTACTACTACTACTACTACTACTACTATTACTACTACTATTTCGTCTTCTTCTTCTTCTTCTTCTTCTTCTTCTTCTTCTTCTTCTTCTTCTTCTTCTTCTTCTTCTTCTTCTTCTTTTCTTTTCTTTTCTTTTTCTTTTCTTTTTTCTCTTCTTCTTCATCATCTTCTTCTTCTTCTAAACAGAAAGGCAGCCGAAGATGAACTGTTGAAGCATGGCAATAAAATTAATCATGTCTTGTGAATGTTTATGATAATGAGAGAGAGAGAGAGAGAGAGAGAGAGAGAGAGAGAGAGAGAGAGAGACGAGAGAGAGAGAGAGAGAGAGAGAGAGAGAGAGAGAGGCCGTGAGGATCAGATGCTGGACTCACGATTACCAGTTATTCCCATCGTAGTGAAAATTCAAAACTCATATAATCCTCTCTATGAATAAGACGAAGGCCCGTAATCTGAAAGACTTCTCTCTCTCACCAGGACTATTTTCAAGGGCCACAGAGATGATAAGCCTATTTCTCAAGACTGTTTCTCCTGTTACACTTGTGGAAATCTTGTTAATCTGTCATGAGAAGCGTAAAAACACCTATAGAAACTCGTGTCACTTCAACTAGACCCCTTTGAAAGTAGTGGAGGTGCGGCGCAGAAGTGTTTCAGAATATGGAACTAAGAATTCTCACACACACCGCTCACCCCATCGCCCTCAATCTCAAGGCAGACACTAACTGCTCGCTACCTAGCATAAACATTTAGCAACCCAAGCGGGGCGCGAACCTCACTGAGCCTGCCAAGTGAGGCGCAAGGACGATACCACTAAGCAAGCGAGCAGTGTGTGTGTGTGTGTGTGTGTGTGTGTGTGTGTGTGTGTGTGTGTGTGTGTGTGTGTTTTTTACCTCTCTCGGTGTCGTTATCGTGTCCAAGGTCCTCTGGCTGGCCCGCCCCTGACCGGCCTGTACACCCCGCCTCCCTTGCCTGCATAATTATCTTTGTTTACCAGCATGTTGTTTCCCGCCCTGCACCCATGCATCTATTTATTCATCCCCTCCCTCTCGTCCCCCTGTCCTCGTCCTCCCCGCTCCTCTCCCTAACCCTCTCCCCCTCCTCCCTGCTCCCTCTCCCTTCAGGTACCCTCTCGCCTCATGGCCTGCGGGTCGTCCCTCTCCCTCCGCCGCCTCCGTCGGGTCCTCTAGCGGGTCCCGTTGGTCGCTGTGTGAGACCAACGGCAAGCCACACCCGCCGCCTGCAGCCCGCACTTCTAACCAACAGTCGCGCAGCAGCAGTCGCAGCAGCAGGCGCCGCACGCCCACCACAACTTTTACAACGCCTGCCAGTCCTCCAATAACGGGTCTGGCGGCGGCGACCACTCGGGCTCCCCGCGCAAGCGATCCCAGCCCACCAAGAGCAGGTTGAAGTTCGCCCTCGCCAAGGAGAGGAAAGCGTCCACTACCCTGGGTGAGGCGGGCGGGAGGAGGAGGAGTAGACAGGGAAGGAGGGAAGGAGGAGGACAGGGAAGTAAGAAGCAGGAAGATAGGAAGGAAAGGAGGAAGGGAGGAGGGTAAGGAAGTGAGAAATAAGAATGGAGGATGTTGAAATGTACGGAAGTAAGAAGGAAGAAAGACAGGGAGGAGGGGAGGGAAGGAAGAAGTAAGAATAGAGAGAGGAAAGAGGGGAAGGAAGATAAGAAGGAAGGGAGAGAGAGAGGGAGGAGGGTAAGGAAGGTAAGAAGTAGGGAGGGAGAGGGGCAGGGAGGAGGGTAAGGAATTAAAAAGTAGGAAGGGAGGGAAAAAGATAGAGGGGGGCAGGGAGGCGAATCGTACGAAATAGGGAAGAAGGAAGGGAGGAAGAAAGATTTTAGTTGAAAGATTAGAATGGGGAGAGGTCTAGCGAGAGAGAGAGAGAGAGAGAGAGAGAGAGAGAGAGAGAGAGAGAGAGAGAGAAGGTGCAGAGGGCGTAAGGAGTAAGTTACAAGAAAGTGCTGAAGGGCAGGAGGTTCAGAATTAATGATTAGCAGTAACAGAAGGAGAAGCATCAGGAGGTCTGAGTCATGAAGGAAAGGCAGCGTTGTGGCAGTGTATGTAAGGGAAAAGAGCAGAGGATGAGTGAGGCAGGGATTCATTGGGAAGCAAGACCGTAAGAGGAATATAAGAGGAAGAAGAAGAATGCAGAGTAACAAAAGGGAAGAGAAAGAGAGAAAGAGGGGAGGATATTTTCTTAAGGTCTCATTCATCATTTTCTTCCGGATCACTTCACACCACTCTCCTCCTTCCCTCTTTCCCTCGCTGATTCCTTCCCTCAGATTTCCTCCTCCATTTCTCCTCCTTGTTTCCCTCCCTCGCATCGGCCCCTAGAGCTTTCCCGTTTCCTTGTCTTCCTCTGTTTTTTTTCCTTCATCCTTTTCTACTCCTTCCCTCCTTCCCTCCCTCAGGTTCTACTCTTCCTCCCCTATATCCATGACTTTCATCTCCTTTTATTCCTCCTCTTCCTTCCTTTCTCCTTCCATTTATTTTTTTTCCCAAACTGCCTTGTAACTCTCTCCTCTCTTT